>NC_049206.1:9976725-10276725 GCF_013347855.1 Anguilla anguilla | reverse complement strand
AGGTTCGAATCCCAAATGAAATTTCTGTGTGGAGTATGCATGTTCTCCCTGTGGGTTTTCTCTGGGTACTCCAGTTTCCTCCTACAGTCGAAAGACTAAAAAAATTTAGGCTAACTGGAGACTCTAACTCCCAATGCACATTGTCTTAATTTTATGAATTGTATTTGGTGCTGCTGAGCATCGGGGATGCCGTTTGCGTCTGTCTGATGTGTGTTTGTTTAGCCACGTGTGTTACTTGTGGATGAGACCATTTGGGAGAAGTTAATTGGGGAGGTGGGGTGGCAGGGAGCTCCTGACCATACACATCCAATCCTGAGGTTTTTTTTTGTCAATATAGATTTAATGCCTGATTTGAAACAAGTGTTATTACAGTTATTTACATTGCCTTGAATAGATATTTGGTGGATGTGTAGTGGAAATCCCTCTGTGATTATTTATGGTTATTTCAACTATTGTCAGCCACTTTTAAATCACTTTAAGGTTTGAATGGCATCTGAAATCCTTTCCAAAATGCTTTGAAATATTAAAAATAAATGCTACCCAAAATATGGAGTAGTGAGTAAAGTGCTATATTTTTATTGAATGTACAGCGATGGAAAAGGGATGGAAAATCTGTTATGAACAACAGATGGGGAGAGAATCTGCGCTATGATTTCTGTCCTGTTTCCTTATATTTAATTTCTTCATCTCAAAATAAAATGAAACAGTTTAAATGACACACGTGAATATGCTCTGTGATACCAAATTGTTTTCTGCTCCCAGAATAGATTATGTTGTTGCTATTCAATTTCAAGTGTAACTCACCGTTGAGCCTTCAATACCTCAAAAAGGCTTATCAATGTCCAGCACATGTTTGCTTGATAATATTGGGTTAGATTATGTGAGAGGCCTCACACAGGTAAGCATCCACCGTGAAACTGTGGAGTGACAGATCTTGTTCACCCAGAGTCATTCACAATATTACAATATTCTGGAATATATAGACTAGGAGACCTGCAAGCTGAACCTTATTCCAATGTGTCGATTCACTTGGAAGCCAAAAAGGCATATTTGACCACCATAAATCAAAGAGGAATTGGTGATGTTGTACAAAGGAACTAATAAATAAAAAATAAAAAAACTTTTTTGACATTGAAGTGCCTCATACATACAGCAGAACAGGCCCATTGTCTGGCCCTTTTGACAGTCAATTTAGCCCGCTTGTTATCCCTGCCTGTCTCCCATCCGACCCGTAAAATGGTGTTTGTCATGTTGGAACAGATTATTATGGCGGAAAATCAAGGTGGCTGACACAAAGATCAGCGGACACCCTGATAGATGCATCTTTTATTGAAATAAAGGACGCCTCGGGGGAGCAATCACGCTCAACTGTCCGACAGACAGAAACAACAAAGACATCAAAGCGGACGTGGCCAAGGTCACAGTTCAGCGGCGGGCTATTACTGAACCCGCGCTAAGCATAATTTTCCGTCCTGTTTTGTTGTGTATGAAATGCCTGTACATGCATGTTTTTAGAGATAGATCAGTGACAGGTTTCTCTGTGAACCGTTGTTTAAAAGCAATTGTTTTTTTTTTTACCGTTATTATTTTTTATTTAAAAGCATTTTTCCCCATTAGCAATGCATTTTTGCATTTTCGTTGGCCTGTCTCGTTGCTGCGGCATGCGACAATTCAATTAATTCTGGAGCACAGACAAGTACGCACTCTGATTTGAAGAAGCATGAAGCCGGCCGCCATTTTGTTTCAGGCCATATAGTCCACCAGCTGGGCCGCACAATCCTTCAGTCCAGACAGTGCATTCGATGGGCAGTGGGCAGACGTGGCTGCACAAAGACGCGTAACTGGTCACACGGGCGCAGCCACATGCAATAAACAGAGAAGCACATCCCCAGGAAACTTTAAAAAAAAAAAACAATGTCAGAGCCTTTCCAAAATATGTGGATGAGGGAAAGTGGTCCATCAAGAGAGTACCTGCCACTGCTCTATATAAAATATTGGTATTTCCCCGGTTGGATGTCACATAAAAAATACCGTGGGAAATTATTTAGTGTTAAAACAGTATGGAGTAAGGACAACTTGTCATGTGGATACACCTTGATAAGTGACACAATAGGCAAAACAGTGTCCATGTCATCTTTTGCATTTTATGTTTAATTTATCACGGATATCTCAGCCATCCCTGGGGTAACCAGAAAATGCAATGAACTATAAATGCAAATCTTTCCCTCATTACAGCCATTTCAAGGTATAACACGGGACTGCAAATAAAATGTAAATGCTAGAATGACAATTATAATGACACCAGATGTTCAGTTACAATGTTGGCAAAATTAAAAACATTTCTGATTCTGTGTGCCATGTCTATTATTTTGGGATTCATGAGAAACCCAATTGCAGGATTGAATCCTAAATTGACAAAATTCTTGTCAAGTAACGTAAAAAATAAAAAAAAACAACAACAAAAAAAACTAAGAATTACCATTGTGTCAAGGGACATGGTGGTATGTGGGTAAGGGGATGATTTCTTCTGGATTTAGTGAATGTCTCCACTTTCACAGTTTCATGCTCAGAATTTCATTCCTTGCCTTATGCAGATGGGACCTCTATGCAACGATCGGATTGAATGAATAGACCTGCTGAGCTGCTTGACGGCTGACATCTCAGATTGTCTTTAAATCTTTGAATGCGCATTTGCTTGGCACACATTGCCAAAGCAGAAGAAGTTTTTTATGAGGCAGGTCTAAAGCACGATGTCGTGTTTGATGTTCACCGCCTCACCCTTTTTTATATTTGCGTTGTCACTGTGCTGATGAGATGCCCATTGGCCAGTGGTGTCAGACTTCAGTCCTGTAGGGCTGCAGTGCCTGCTGTTGTTTTGGTATGTTTCAGCACACAAGTCATTTATTTGCTAAAAAGTAACTTAAACACACGCTGTGCTTCCAAGGACTAGACTGTCTGCTGATTGAAAGGGAACTGCAAAGGATCTGCAGATACTGAGCCCCCCCAGCCCCCCCCACCCCCTACCCCAGGTTTGACCCCTTGGCCATAGACCATAGTAAGCCATATCCGGTGGATGAAGCCCAATAGAAATGCTATGCTTGAACTTAAAAACAAAAATCTTAAAAACATGGACTTAGTTTGGTGCTCCCCAGAGGCAGACAAGAGAAGAAATAATTGGTGAAAACACCTCCAAGTAATTAGGTGACTTATGCACGTTTGTATACAATTTACCATGTCAATTTGGAGCCCAAATTACTGTTTAATGGTAGAAAATATTATCTTCATTGACTTGGAATACTTCACCTGATTCTGACTATTGCTTTTTTCAGTGTGTAATATATAGGAATAATGGGCACTGAATGAATTAGTGAGATCCCTAGCTATTTTAGGAAAAACAGTCTGCCATACTCAAACTACTGAGTAAAAGCCCTTGACCTTTTCTACTTTAAAAAAGTTTCCCTCCTCAGTGAAAGCATTAGGTACAGTATATAGATTTCTTAAAATAGCTCATTGGAAATGCTTATAAGGACGGCGAATAATGCACTAGTATTATAATAGAGAGGAGAGCAAAAAGTTAGTAGAAGGAGGAGAAATGTTTAATTTCCTTGGTTATTTTTATGGCCAATATAAGCAATAATCTCTAAAGCCTTTGTAAATGTGTACATCTGAAACATTTTTTTTTTTCACAGTCAGGGCTCAGTCTTCTAAAATGAGATGCTAATCTCACCGTGACTTCCTGGTTAAATAAATGTAAAACTTTTTTACAAAGTGTCCCGCTGCTCAATGGGGCACAGGCTACTGCGGCACATTGTCTCCCGAACAAAGAGAACGAGAGAAGGCAGGGGAATATTGCTTAAATCTCTTAGACTGCGACAGGTTCTTGCATGAATAATATTTTTTTAATTACAGCTTCACAGGCAGTGCATTGGAATGAAGTTGTGTAGAACACAAACAAATTAACTCAGTGTCTTTGCACACTGTTATTATGTGGTGTTTTAATGTGTATCACGTTAATAACACTATGCAAAGATACTGAGTTCATTTGTTTGTATTTTACACAAATTCATACTGACACTGCTTGTGAAGCTGTAATTTAAAAAACATTACTCATGTAGCTGCAGCATATATATATATATATATATATATATATATATATGAACAGTACAAGCCAAAAATGTTAGGCCGCCTGTTGTTTTAAAAAAAAAAAAAAACATTAGGTTGAGAAGAATGAAATTAATATATGTGCTTTTAGTGAAAAACACAACAAAAGTATAAAGCTTTTTTTGTATTATTGTCAGTTTATGATTAAATTGAGTGAAACCTTATCTACCTTTAGTTTTTTTTTTTTTACCACAGGTAGCCTAATACCTTTAGCCTGTAGTGCAAGTAAAATAGGCACTAAAGCTGCAAGAAAAGTGGCAAAGAAGGAGGAGTTAGGCTTAGATGTGCAGGACCCACGCGTGGACTTGACGTGAAATTTTTCCATATTGGAGAGAGACCTGTGTAAACAGGGAAAACTACCCTCAAACCAGAACAACTGAACCCAGCAATGATGCTGGTTCCATGTGTGAAAGGAGCTATTTATTGCACTCGCCTTTGGTCTCTAGAACAACTGAAAGCATTTTCCCTTTCTTCCTTGAAAAATAAATATAATTATCTCATAATTGGACCCACGGTGATAAAGGCAGTCCTCGATCAAGCTGTTGAGAGTGTCAGAGTGTTGGATGGGTTGAAACTTCAGGTTAAGTGCTTATTTTATCAGTGTTCTTTTTAAATGCAAATGAGAATAGCTACTCATCTATTTAGCACGGTAGTGTTCCACTGGGAATTGCGGTAGGTTGACCACAAACCTCAGCAGGTGATCGAACAGAGGGTGGTCTTTAATGAAACCCACAGGTTGTTCTATGTGTAGACCAGCCCCCCGACGAGCAAAATTTTCTGCTTTTTAGTTTAGATGTCCATTTATGCATGCACCAAACAACGCTTCCCTACTTCTAATACTGCCCGGCAACATGTTCACATTTTCTTTCATTATCAGCTTTGTCTGGAATGACCCCAGTGCTGCATGGGCTATGTTCAAGCGATGATGAAATGCCATACATCCCTGTACGAACACGCGGGAGGCCACGGGAAACAAACAAATTCATTATTCGTCAGAGCAGATTATATCAGTTGAGAAGCATTTGCAACAGCAGAAATATATTGTGATAACTGATCAACTGACCTTATGATAACTGAGTTGTCACAATACGATTCCCCCGTTCCAAATGCCGAACATCTCAACTTGACTGATCTTGACTGATCATCAGCTGACCTTCTGATAATTGAGTTTTGGGGCAGACTTCACCCTGCGAGACAGGGCCTTCCAGACAAATGGCTAAATTCCTGTTGATGATATCTACGACATACAGGTATAATGTGCGCAAATACACGCAAAGATTCAATCTGCAATAATGGCCAATAAAACCATGGGGGCTTCAGAATATCCCACAGATGTGAAAAAGCCATGTGTGGGCTAGCGAGCCAAAGTGGAGGCATCCCATCTGACCCAGCAGATAGTGATTGTCTTCAGTGACACAGGGAAAAAAAAAAAGGAGGAGATTACCTATAGCCTTCCCTGGAGGGACCTGGGAGCCCGGGCCGGGAATTCTCTCCATCATCTCAAAAGTAATTTACGGCTAACTGAGCATGGCGCGCCATCCATTGTGCAAATACGCGCATCCATTCTCGTCCGTCCGCGGATGAGCGATGGCGCCGGCCCCTCCGCCTAATCCCGCCGGGACAGGGGGCCACAATGGAAGAGCCGGCGCCGTCAACAAAACATGACTAATTTCCGCCGAGAAACAATGACTCACGTTCGGGAGAAGATGAGAGGGGACGGCGCCAGATCGGCAAACGCTGCGAGGTTAGAAGCTAGCGGCCGGGCGGCTCGATTAATTAACGGGAGAGCCGCTCCCGGCGAAACGCCGGCTTCCCCCGATTCCCCAGCCGCTTCCCCCGCGTCGAAAGGCTTTTCCGCGATTGACCGTTGTCCGAGGGTCGTTATACCACGTGAAGGGGAAAACCCTGCTCCCGCTCGCCGCAAAGGTCATGTTTACATCGCGTTGCTTTTTCAAAGCTTTCTTGCAGTAATTGTTGAGGTTGATGTCGGTCTACCAGGAAGCACGAGGATTTGCAGGTTGGATTACAGCCTCAGAAGCAAGTCTGTCCCATGTACCGCAATTGGATTAAACAAGTTGATTCGGACAGACAGTGGCAGGTTGCCAAGTCGCTGAACGTGAGGTACACAGCAAGGATGACCACAGTCAGTGACATTCCCAACATCTTTTCAGGGAAAAAAAGGAGGAATGGTGAGCCAAAATTTCACTGTGCCAATCAAATGGGAGAAACCCACGGCAACACTTTCACAGCTGGTTGCAGTGGGTGTGAGGAGTGCCCATGAACAATTATTAAATGAATTGGAGTTTGAGTAGAACTGACATGCATGTCTAGATAACTGAAGTACGGAATCCTATAATTTCATGTTGTTGACAGTTTGAACAGGAAATATCATAAATATTTATTAGATGGACATTGTTAAATCAGCAATCAAAGTTCCAATTATTATAATTACTTCTTACCTAAACATAGCTTTAAATTACAACACCCCATCTGTAACCTTTTCATTGAGAGCTCTGAAGTATTGGAAATTTAAAGCACAGAAAACACATAATATTAAAATGGCATCTGAAAATACATTAATGATGCACATAACTAATGAAACAGGTGTGGATTTTCGCCTTTTTCCTTCAGACAATTTGATCCCCATAAGACTTTGCAAGGTTCCCTAGAATTCCTAGAATAGTTCCGTGACCTTTTATGAGGAAGTGCGTCAGTATGGATCTAATCATGCTGCTTTTAATCAAAGTGACATGCACTCATGGAATACGCTGCACGAGACCCATGATGCTCGGTAACTAAATGGGAGGCTGTCTGTGGGGGTCGCACCTGCAGCACTTTCATCTGTCACATGACAGGTTGGAAGGTGACACGCATGGGTTGACTTGACATTGGACCTTTTTTGCTCAAAACAGAAGGTGGCAGACAAAAGAAGAATACTAAGAACAAAATCAGTAGTGACAGACAGAATAACAGCAGGTGAGTGCATATCTTATTAGCTGAGCTTCTAAAGATAAAAATATGACAAAAACAGAAAAGAGAAACTTTAGTTGAGGCAATGTTATTAGCACAAAAACATATCAGGAAGCAGCAGTGCCACAAGATCAGTAGCTCAGAAGAGGATTGGTCGAGTTTAGAAAGTAGATGGCATGTATTTTTTATTTCAAGCAAGTCAGTGCAACAGGATAGTCATACAGCTGTAGAATTATATAATGAATTCGTAGAAATTAACTGTTCTGCCTCTTGGTGTTCTTGGGACATCAAGTGAAAGAACTTGGAATGTACTACTCGGTTGTAGTTGGTTGGAATGAAGTTTAACAAGACAAATTTGCTACAGGGTCAAGCGTTTCATGCAATTACTGTAAATTAAATCGACTGAACATATAAATATATTATAAGACAGGTTTTGCGAACAAATCTAGCACACCACACACAAAGTCTTAGTTTTTATCTCTTTTATATATGTAATATTCAATTTAATGAATGAATCTTACTATTTTCTCTGTTTTCGTTGCAGTAGTAGAATTTAAATGGCTCTTTCAGGGACATGATACTGGCTCAGCGTGTGTGCCATTATAAAATATCACTGTTGATTATTTGAATTATTTGTTGTGACATCTACTGAAGAACCATAACAGATTCATTCCAGTCTCTCCAGTCGTTGTTTCCTAATAACAGGTCTACCAGTGTCTAGACTGTAGTGCTTAGCCTGTGCAGAGGTGCTTGTGGCTCATTCATCAATAGCTTCGTACAGTGGGACTTTCTTGGGCAATGACCTGGGGAACCCATTTGTTGAAGTATTTGGCTCATGGAGTTCTTGACAAAGATCTAGTTGGTTTCATAATTCATAGAGTTACTATAAAATATTGTTTTTCTTTCTTTTTTTTCAGCAATATTTACTGGTTATGCCGTCTCAAACTGTACCATTACTTGAATTGCTTGGCCTGAAGTATCCATATGAAAAAATACAGATACTGATGGAGGATGAGACAGAGAGGCAAAGCAGTGCAAAGATTAAAGCTGGAAAGAACCGCACAACTGCACGTGATATTGTAGCACTGCTATTGTAGACCCTTCAGGGCTTGCTTGCGGCCAAACAGCCCTGGGCAAGAAAGGGCTTATCCCTCCTCACAAATCAAGCCTCACAAGACTCTGGCCCTGGTTACTGTAACCGTGGACCATCTGGATGAAATATGTGATCAAGATTTTTTTTTTTTAATTTTTAGAATGCCATCAATACATGTAAAATTGTTACACTGGGAAGGGAGATGGGTGGTCATGGGAATTGGACAGCATTAAAATGTCAGAAACGGCTAGAATGAATATGGAGGAGGAGACCAGTAGCATGTTTCAATAGTAAAGGGAAGCGAGAGACAGAGTGGTTGGCAATAGAATCCCTCTTTTGCAGAAATACAAGCCATCACATGTCTCTCTGAAGCTAAGCAGGGTTGGACAAGGTTCTGACTTGGAATGGGGGCCATCTGGACCAACACCTGCTTCGGAATGTGATTCTCTGCCACTAAAACCTTCCCCAAGGACTCACTGTCTACATGGAGTGGCAAAAGGGTTTGGATGGGAACATAGGCAGTGAGAAGTACAAAGAAAAACGAAGACTCGGGCTGTTTTTAGCGGCATATGTAGCCAACTGTCCACAAAAATCAGGAATAGTGGGCACACGTTAAAGGTGCAGTCGGTAACTTTGTTGTAAGAACACTGTTGTTCATATTTGGTTGAATTTCTTTCATATTTCGGCAGGTATCAATAAACTAAAATGCGTAAGAAAAAAAAATCTGGTCTTTCTGACTGCCCCAGGCTCTGAAATTCGCTACTCCAAATTTCACCGCGCCTGAATCTTAACAACCAATCGGGACAACTGTCTGCCGTGCCCCCTGTTGCACGTTCACAAATATGAACAAAAGTGTTCTTACAACAAAGGTACCTGCTGCACCTTCAAGAATAGAATAGACTGAGATGCAAACAATGCTGCCCCATTATTTTTGTTCTTCGACTGGATAAATTCCTTCCCATTAGCAGTCAAAGCACAGTAATTCCAAGGAAGTGAACTTCAGCAATCTGACACCGAGGAAAGCCACGTGAATTCCTGAACGTCCGGTTATTGCAATGTCTGCTCGCATTAAGAGTCCAGACCCGCCAGGTGGATTAGAGAGGAGTCACCGCACAGTAGGAATCTAGCTGGGGGATGAAGGGGTTTCACATCCAGCGAGCATTATACATGTGACTGCCGCCTCCGTCTGAAACTATTATATAAACACAGAACAACCTCTTGCCCCCTTCCAACTGTTTTTCTCCAACTGAGTGCAGTACATTGAATGGTAAACATTTGTGCATTATGCAATTCACACTTCTGCTCAAGCTGTTTGCTAAAAACTCAGTTGGACAGATACATGCGATAGTCCAGCAATTTAAACAAGCAGAAGCTGTATTTTCAATAACACAGTTAATTTTGCCATGTTGGAGTTTCTCCAAATTAATTTTGAGCATAATGCCATTTTATTGCTTGAGTTTTAGTTTGGTTAATATTGTTGTTCTGGCAGCCTTTGTTCAGGTATCTGTGTCACTAAAAATTAATGGTAGTTAATGGCCATTATCACTTGATATGTAATGTGTGTGCCAAGCAAATCGAAACTGTGTCCCTTATGGGGCATATTTACAAAATAATGGCTCAGCGGAAACCCTTTGCTGGGCTCTGTCATGGAAAAAATACATAGATTTTTAACACTGATTAAATGTGCTGCTGCAGGTAATGAGCACTGAGGCTAACAATGAAAGGTTGCAAAGACATGACGGAATGCAACTATGTGCCTTTGAATTCATTCATACCTCACATTCTTCAGGATTGCAGACTGAGGGAAATTGTAGCCACTGAGGTTTGCACATTGAGACATATGAGTGTACTTATATCATTACATTACAGGCTATACATAAACATATCAGCTATAAAAATCATAAATCTTAACCAGCATCATTAAAAAAAAAAAATTTTTTTTAATTGTGTTCAATTGTGATGATTGGCAATTCCACCCAAGTGTGGAATAGCCAACCATCTGCAACCACAGCGTCTACAAGCACGCAAACCCTACTGTCGATTCGGAAGAGTGTAAACATCCATGGTTCTCCTCCAAAACACATGATGTCACCTGCTGCTTCTTTTCACACTGCAGCTGCGCTCCCATAGAGTGCAGTTGGAGGAAAGCTTTGACTGCAATCTACAGGTCCCCAATCAACAAGTTGCTGGATCGTGATGAATGCAGAGCCTTATCTGTCTGAACTCTCCTATTCCCTGGGTGATCCAATTGGCAATAGCTTCTGGGTACTGGTATGGTCCAGATTCGATCCGATGCTGTGAGGTTCATCCATGTACGACAGTGTGGTCAATCATTAATGGAATGAGCCATCCAGCAGACCCTAACCGGTGGCATCGTCCTACCATTACCCTTAACCTAAAATTTGCATTGTGGAAAGTCGAACATATTAAAGCGTTTGCATGATCTATGTGCTAAAAGCTAAAATCGTAGTTGAACTGCATACTTTGTTTAACTTCACCTGAAAGATTTAAGAATGAAATTCATTCTTAAATCTTAAATGTGCCCTTTTAACTTTGTCATTTACACATGTCTGTGTGAGAAACACGAAGATATGAATTTTGTATATTATGAATTCTTTGTTGTGCCTATTCAGCAGCACCTTCTGCTGCACCTTTGTTATGCTTAGTCAGTTTGCCTGTTTTTGTTTTCCTACTCCTACTTTCCTGCTTCCTACTTTTACTTTCCACTGCATGTGTCAACAGAACTGTGGCTGTTTGCATGTGTCCACAGAGCGCTTCTCATGCAAATCATATGCATACATACCCTGAAACTTTATTTATTTATTTTGTGGGGAGCCTTCAAAAATCGTCAGGCTGAGATCAAAAATCAAGTGAGGATTTAGTCGTCATATAAAACGAGCATAATCCATATCCCATTGCCATGGCTTAAACACAGTTTGATATTAAATTGCCACAGTATTTATAAGAATACCTCTGCCAGCACTGGGCAGGTTATTATATTGCAGTTTTACAGTAGTGTCACAGTATATTATCGGCAGATTAGAAAACCAGTTCCTAAAGATGAGCTAGAATGTACTGTTGGAGTAAAAATTTGAAATGTTATTATTTGTCAGTAACTTTTATGAACAGATTCAAGAAATTCTATAAATGGACGGATTAAAATTATTCCCAATATTTTTAAAATATAGTGTATTATGTACAAAATTTACATTGATTCGAGGGACCAGTATGGATCCACAGCTACTTCTACTTTCAACTAAAATGTTGTTGCATTTGTTAAGGGGAAAAAAAAGGAAATATAAAAAGACACCCATATGCTGAGGAAGTATGCATGATTTAATCATTTAGTTGTTCATTTGATTGCAGCATGCGTTTGATTGGCTGGTTTCAATTTCCTCAGGATTTATAGTCCAGGTCCCTGCCAATCAGAGATCCCGAATTCATTTGTCATGAGCCCAACTGACCATTCCTGCCCTCAAATGACAGCCGTCCCACCCTCTGTCTCATTGAGTGTGGGCACCTCTTAAACCTTCCACTGTAATCAGGTACAAATAACTGTACTTAGCTATTCTACTCAGAGCCAGTGGTTATCTCCATAATCACCATGATTGTGAAGTTTGCAGATGGGGAAATGCATGGAGATGTGTAGGGCACCCAAATCACACAGCTACCAGATGCTGGACACTTGCTGAGTCCACTGTGCCTAAAGGGGACACACAGAGAGGTTACATCTTTCTCTACAAATGCATTATTCCGGTAAAATGTGTGTGTGTGTGTGTGTACGTGTGTGTGTATGTGTGTTTGGGTGTGTGCGTGTGTTTGTGTATTTGTGTGTGTGTGTGTGTGTGTGTGTGTGTGTGTGAAAGAGGTTGAGAGATAAAGAGAAAACAATTATGGGACTGAGAACGAGAGAGAGGAGACACAGAGAGAGAGAGAGAGAGAGAGAGAGAGAGAGAGAGAGAGAGAGAGTGAGCAATAATGAGATTGAGACTGAGTGAGAGAGACAGTGAACTAGAGAGGGAGCGAGAAATTGAACAAGAAAGAAAGTGAGACACGGAGTGACCTCGGCGCTGTTACGTGTCAGATGCATTTTTTTTTTCTTCAGAACTGGAACAAAATCCCGCCTAGGGTGTGAGAGCCCGGGTGGGGGCATGCGGCAGCGGCGGCCTGACTAAGCCAGCGCGATGCTGTTTGCCATCTGGGGCGTCTGCAGCCGACAATCTCATTTATATCTGCGACAAATTCACCACAAGGTTACCGGCGCAAAATTAATAAATCTCTTCTTTTTTTTTCGTAGCAGGTGCAGTGGCGTTTCGTTCGAAACGATTTGACGCGGGTAACTTCATTAAATCGATCCTTGTTTGCCATCAACAAGGTTGTTCAATGGGAGGGTCCGCCGCGTGAGTCGCAAGGTGCTACCTGGACGCGCCCGTTGCTGAGAGACAATAACGCCATACATGTATCCGTGATACATTTTTTTTTTTGCGGCGGGTCATAGTCGAAGCCTCGAGGGATTACCTCTCGTTCCTCCCGCACAGGATATGAACAAGCGTTTTCCATTCCTCCGGCACGTGCGCTACGACGCCGCGGGCCCTTCAGCCTCGTTCCACGAGTGCAGAGCGGGGCTTAAAATCCAGCAAGCGGGGGGAACTACGGCACGACCGTCGCACGGCACGACCGTCGCACTTGTCCTCCGCGAGAGAGCCGTTTGTTTGCGAGAACGAATGAGAAAGCGCGCTGTCTCTCAGGAATGCTGTCCAGGCTACGGATGAGGCAGCAAAAAGAGCGGCCCGCCAGATTATATCAGATTTATATCCCGGCAGCAAGAAGCGGGTTTCACCGTGACTGCTCTCCCGCTCAGGCAACCATGCTCGGACCTCCACACAGTGATTAGCATACCATAACCACTTTATTCTTCTTCTCTTCTTCTCTCTTTGAATACATAAAGGCGGGATAGTCCGCCAACCCGTAAAACCAATGGCAGCCCAGAGGGGACATACAACACCATCTCTAGCTGAACACAGAAACATAACAAGCAACTTTTACAGCGATACTGTTTACAACATGAAAATCTGTTACAATGCTCTGTTACAATAGATGTTAATATCTTGTTCAATGTGTGTTTTTGCTGGGCTTGCTGCTAGTGAGATCATCTGAGGAATTACGTACAGCAGCTGGTTCAGCTGCAGAGATGAACATGGGCGAACGGCGGGACCCAGCGACGCCGCCCGACCTGAGAGTGATTACCGATAATGCACCGTCGTTAGCCGTGTTTCCATTAGAACCCTGCCGTAAATTTAGCTAGCGTGGCGCGGCAGTAAAAGCAGCCGCTTTCCTGTGTGCGTTTTAAACACCTGCTATGGCACGGTGAGACTTGGTGAAGCTCCGCCTGTTATTGCACAAAATTGGGAATAAGTATGACATATAAATCCCAGGCATTTAGCAGAATCTCTTCCAGAGCGACTTACATAGCTTTCATATCACGAAGCCACAACTTTTGCTGCTGTTGACAAGAGAATACAGCGGTTGCTTCAACCCGGCTTCACTGAGACATTAGATCTACTAGTGTGAAAATGATTGGAGCTGTAATCCAAAGCTATTTTGATTATGCATGTTGTTCATGGTTTACCAGTGCCCCAAGGTCTTTGAAAGGCAAACTACAAACTTCCCAAAATAAGTTGGCCAGAATTATTTTAGAACGTCCTGCCAACTCTCACTTAGATTCCTTTCACTTTCAGAAGGTAAATTGACTCAGGCTACAGAAAACAGTAAACCAGATAAAAATGGATCTTGTGCACAAGATCATCTATGGTGCTGCTCCCAGTTATTTATCTAACTGTTTTAGGCTTGTCAGAGATGCTCATACTCATGACACAAGAGGGAATGCAACTGATACTATCCCTTTCAGATTTAAGTCCTGTATGAGCAAGAAGACCTTTGTCAACTCTGCGGCCTTTCTGTGGGATAAACTTCCAAAGAACCCAGAAGAAATCAGCACTGCAGGCAGGTTCAAGTCTGTATTAAAAATATGGCTCAGTAGGGGTATGTTTCATTGAATGCAATTGCTGATTTATATTTTATGCTGCGGCTAAATTTCTGCATAATATTTTAGTTTCTTACTGAGTTGTCTTCTGTTGATTTATATTATAATGTATAGTGATGTTGTGGCTGGTTCCATATGACAATATGCATTTTGAGATTGTAAATGAGAGTAGGATACAGACATCGTTGTTGAATAATATAGAGGCAACCCCCCCGCCCCCCCCCCCCATGCCACGACCCACCCCCACACCCACTTTAATGACCACAATGGAATTTTTAGCGTTCTTGCGTTATTCTTGATAGCTTTTAAGATTGGTACTTGATGATTTTCCAGCTTGAACTTCCTCTTGGATTTTTATGACGATTATCAAATATATTCAATCAATCAAAACTTTCTGCTGAAAGTTACTATGGCACACTTCACCTGCATTTATCTTGGCAGACCATTGATTACAGAGAAGTTCATATTTCTACCGAAAGCTTCTGTCTGAAAAAATCTATATTCCAACAATTTTACAGTGTCAAAATCGGCTTTAGAGACCATCAAAGTTATTTTTGCTCCAAGAATCTTGTCTGAAAGCAATGATCTGGCCAAACTAATAAACAGCTTCAAAACTATTGTTCATGAGGCTCTGATATTCTAGCATTCATGAAACCCGAAGAAATGTACATCAAAGGGCATATGTGTAATTTTAAAAAGGTTTGACCATAAACCCTGGTGCAACAGCCACTTAGCTTACAGATCCATTACAGAAGCAGCTAATACTCAGAGAGTGGGCCATTCCACACTGCACGGAGCGGCACATTTTAAAGTAATATGATGTATTATTGGCAGAAAGGCGTTGGCATGCAGGGAGGAAGTGCTTAAACTCTGTGTGATTTATAGTTTCATCGCTTCCATGAGATGGGGGCTCGGGGATGACACGCTTGCAGCGACCCTGCTGGTCAAACACACAGGGGTTAACATCATTCACACAGACTTGGCGCCAGAATAACATTCACTCACAGACAAAATGGCTGGAGCAGGTGGACGGCATTATTCAGCGACATTCCATCTTCACTCCAAGGCCTTTGAAGATGCTGTAGAGAACGGTAAAGGAGTATTTGTAATGGTACGGTAATGGACTTATTCCCCAAGGAAACCGATGTTTTTAATTTGTCGAGAAAATGAAACAAATGACAACAACAACAAAAAAAAAACTAGCCTAGAACAAACATGAGAATGCAGACAGGCACTGCATCATTACTTTGGCCGACATGCTAATAAATTAACGGCCTTGTTCCATCAACAGCCTTTTCAGCTCATTTCAAAAACTGCAGACTCCTTATAAAACATGAACGACAATTTGAAATGGGATTTGGCATTTCTGATTTGCTTTTACATCAATGTTTTTGTTTACTCTAGCCCATGAACTGTCAGAGCGAAATGAATGAGGGATGAATAACTCTACGCATAAAAAAAAAGTCTTTTAAGGAGCGGCATGTTGCATTTTCCTTCCCATAAAGCATTACGGTAATGGATTCCTTAAAGTAGAGAAACACAGGAAAGCTGGCTGCGGAATGTTATTACATTTCATTCCTGAACGTGTACATCACATAACTCAGTTTTGAACATGCAAAAAATGCCTAATGATTCTGAAATGAATGGAGAAGAGAGCTCATTTCAGAGGCCTTGCAGGGAGCTTATTAGTTTTCCATTGGACCAAACGTGTACGGTACATGTGCTTTTTCCAGTTAGAGGGCAGGAGCTGTATTTTATTAAAACAAAACATTGTTGTCACCATGGACAACAATTCATTTATCATTTATTTATTTAGGTATACCTTAACGGGAATGAGTTACCTGCCACGATGCTGTTCACATTTGCATGTGAAACGCATAGCCAGCTCCTTGCCATATTTATTTATATGCTCTATTACATACACGGGTGAAATTTATCAAAGGTATGTATGCTTCAATAATGCAATAAATCAAGCAAAGCACTTTCAATGAATGGTTGTTGAATATAAACATGCTTTATGCATGACAATAGCCCATAGCTAGGTTGGGGAATAGTTCCTAAACAGTATGTCTGAATTATATAATTTCAACTTCAAGTTAATACAATCCAAGAAAGCCAAGAACATTACATTTCAGTGTATACTGTGTAGGCTACATTTGAACTGTTTATTTCAGGCATTATTGCAGGCACTTATCATGCTATCAGCTGGAATAAAGAGGTTAACATAGATCCTGGTTGGTGATGAAGAGCTCTGGTCACACTGAGCCAAGTGACCGATGGGAATTTTGGAGAACAGGTGCGACAAATTAATCAGATGAAAGGTTTAGAAAGTCCTGGGATACCTATCTATCATTTGGCAATACGGTTACACAGTTTCAGGGATGTTACTCTTATTTGTTCCATCCAACCTTAATTGCATAATTTTACTGATTATGATGTATGACCACGAGAGAGAAAGCGTGTACTTTAAGTAGTAATCTCTGAGTAATGTCTCCAGCACCCTAGAACAGCCAATCTCTTCCCCCAGAGAACAGCTCTGTAGGAGACTTCATACAGATGAAGAACAAAGACATGGAAAGCTCCTTTGGTTGGATATGTGGGATACAGTGTAAAATCCCTGCTTATTAAAAGCTTGTATCCGTGCTCTCTATGAGACAGAAGCTGCCACATCTTCATTTGAGTGTCATTTGTGAGCAGCAATTAAATGTGCAGCTCTGAGTCGTGGGTTCAAGACTCCGCAGTCAACAGAAGATGTACAGCGTGGAACCGTCTTTGTGAAATATGGCTCACAGGCTAGGGATCCACTCTCGGGTTCCTAGATGAACTGCTGCCATGACGACCTACAAAATACATCAAACCCATTGCAGGAATCAGTCTGGGCAAAGGAGGGGGAGGGGGTGGGGGGGGGGGGGGGGGGGGGGGGGGGGGGGGGGGGGGGGCGGATGGGGGATGTAGGGGGGTTGGTAAGGGCTTGGCTTGGTTGGGGTCTGGGGGGGTGGGTTGTTTTCTCAACATCTTACATAAAGCTTGAACAAGCATTGGTTCATTTAATCTATTTGGTTTGCTTTACTCTTCAAATCAGACGTTTCTATTTTTTACGAAATGAAGGTAATGGAGGATCCGTACAACACATTACATGTCCATTTTGATTTTCTGCCAATCATCTAAAAGTTCTGTATGTCCTTCTTTAGAGTGCTTTTTGTAATGCATCTTAATTGTGCTGTAATATTGAAGTCTCAATTGCCAATTTAAGGATCATTCGGGATACAGTGTTTATTGGTTTTGGTTTTTATTAGTATTGTTTTGCCTTTGTTGCTGTACGTGTGTGTGCGTGTGCGTGTGTGTGTGCGTGTGTGTATGTGTGCGTGTGTGTGTGTGTGTGCTGTATGTCAGAATAAATGAGGCATGTTACCTGAACATTTATTTTCCGTGCGCCTTGGCTACGCGCCCTTGGGCTCCACGGTTATCGGCACTTGGGCCGGATTATGGTCTCATTCGGTGGCTGCCCAGGGGCCCGCTATCTGAGCTGCCGCTTTCCGCCATTCATTATTTATGGCCTTGTCTGAAATTGTGTTCCGCCACCTCAACTATTAAATCTTCTTTGGAGTTTTGGAAACGCGTGTTACTCGGGATTGTTTTTCGACCGGAACGTCGAGTTTTGGGTTTGAACGCAGAGTACATTACACGCACGTCGCCCGCATTAAAAAGTCAACAGCGCTCAGAATTTCATTACTGGAGCAAAGCGCTCGAATTAAAGGCATGTATCTTGATGGGGGAAAACACCTAAGAGATAACATCAGTATTCAGTCAATGCAATGCCACATGTAAAAGCACTCTTAAGACTTTCAGAGGATGAACAAAGCAAAATAATTCTGCATTTACATTTTACATTGTCTATTAAAGTGAGTAATGCCATAGAGACAACACTTCTTATTCTTAAGATTAAAGAATAAATAAATAAATGTAGAATAAAAAATAAATTAAAATAATATTAATACTGTAAATGCTTTTACAGATGTATTTTACTACAGCAGCACAGCTTTATTGCTATACTTACGCATGTTGGCAGTTGACAGTTCCCATACGGAGGCACATTCAAAGAGCTTGACCCACTTTTCAAAATTTAAAATGCTTCTCTCTTTTTCAGTTTAGGAAGTGACCCCATCCTTTCAGGATAACAATCAGAAGATCGGTGTACCATTTTCAGTCACAACAAAACTGAAATGTCACACTTTTATTGCCTGCTTGAAAAAGGAGGTACAGTAAGTCTATTTAATGGTAGAAATCTGAAAAAAAAGAAAAATGTGAAAAATGCATTCCTATTTCTTGTTGTCCAACAAGAGATAATTCTGTTTATACATAGATAATTATATATCAGTCAACCCCCCAAGCTCTTTTTCAGAAACATTACATTACAGGCATTTAGCAGATGCTCATATCCACAGTGACTTGCACAACTTTTTACATAGCATTTATATTGCATCCATTTCATGTTGCTTGTGTGACCTTTAGGTTACAAGACCAGCTCCTCATTCGTTATACCACACAGCTGCTTCTCATCCTGTTTTCTGCTGCTTCATTTCATTCTGCAACTCATCATACCAGTGGCACATTCCACCATTAGACTGCAGCGGGATGTCGATTGGCCCAAAGTCGCTTTCCCGTGATGTCACCGGGATAACCTTGGCAACTGAATCCGTCCCTCCTCGCAGTGACGCTACAGACAAGCTAGCAACTGCATTCCGAATGGGGTTAATTCTTTTTCCGATTCAGCGCAGAATTGAAAAATGCTCCGTGGGAATTTTTTAATTAATTGAATTTGAATTCACTCGCTGAGCTGAAATGCGAAATTGAAATTAAATTGACCCCAATTCTGCTGCCAGCCACAGTCAGCACTCTCAAGATTCTATACTTGCCCAGGGAGGACATCACTGTTCTCTGAATGTCTAGAGATTATAGATAAATAGATCTGATGTGTGATGAAACGTCAATGAGGTCTAAAGCAATGTTTCTTAAACTGTGGGTCGGGAGCCAAAATGGGCCCCAACAGTGTATGAGGCGGGTCCCAGAGTGAGCCAGCAGTTCACTGAGCTATGCTAGTAGGTTTAATTGATGGGTCCCTGAAAGGTAATACATTTCAAATTTTAAAAAGCATTTCCTATTTGGGTCCCGATATTAAAAAGTTCAAGAACCTGTGGTCTAAAGGGTATAAAAAACAGAGCGTTTTACACAATGGTCGAAAAATCAAATGAATCTATAGCTGAAAGCTTGCAGTCTGTTTGTAAATAACCTTCCTCAAGGGAACCTCCTGCAAAGGACACATGTACAGTATAGCATATTAAAGTTTATGACTGACAGACATTATAGAGAAAGAAACACATCGTGTTTCAAGCGACTGTATTGCTGCCTTGAGGTGTAAGGCTAAGGCACAATTGCTGTTGCCAGAGACCAATGACCTTCATTTTCAATATCTCATCTCCTGTGCACTCTTCATATAAAACCTGACAAGATCAGAGATGGCAGGAGGCTCTTTATATTGCCCTGTTTTCGTGCCTGACCCACGGTATCTTTATCGTTCAAGACAAATCCTAACACATCTTGGGCATGCCCTCTGTCTGAAAAATACAAGTTACCTAATCTACTCATACTGATCCACTACCATGTTGAAATGTGTTCAATAAACATGAACCGAATGAGAGGATCTGACATTTATAATGCAATAAAAGGACTGTGTGTGGACGGCAAATTGGTATTTACAATTCACTTAACACCTAGATTAGGATGTATTGAGTCGCACAACAAGAATGACGTTTTCGGACCGAGAGGTAAATTAAATGCCTAATACAAAACATTTGGTCTGAAACGGGCCTGCTTGCAGGCTTACCTTTCATAAGAGAAGGTTAGCTATCTTAATTCCCTGGGAAGGAGGTGAAACAAAATGAAATGTGTATTGTTTTCATATGTTAATAACAATGCCAAACCATGCATTTATGATATAAATATAATAAAGTATGCATTATGCATTTGATATTCCATTCAAATGAAAATGTCGCCAGTATCCATGTTTTTCAGAGGGAATGCCAGGTAATTACGGTCTTTCTGTATGTTTGAAGTTTGTTGAGTAATTCTGTCTTTGTAACACCAGGAACCATCTTTTTTCTAAACCACTTATTGCTGGTCACGGGGGTATTGAGCCTATCCCAGCATGCAGTGGACGAGAGGCAAGAATACACCCTGGATCGGTTCGCCAATCCATCACAGGGCACACACACACACCATTCACTTACGCACTTATACCTTTCGGTGTCTCCCATTAGCCTAACCTGCTTGCCTTTGAACTGTGGAAGGAAACCAGAGTATTCGGCAGAAACCTACATGGACACGGGGAGGGCATGCAGACTCCACGCAGAAAGACCCTAGGTCGGGATTCAAACTTGCTATCCCCTTTCTGTGAGGTCACAGTGCTATTCACGGAACCACCATGCCACCGCATCAGGAACCACATCGTTAAAAATACATTAAGTATTGATTGTGTTAATATGAGATGATAAAATTATCATTTGAAACCATAGCGTTAGTACATGAATCGTGAAACAGTGACATTAAAATGTAGTAACTTTGATACCCGGTCTTCTTTATGGCACAAGCGGTAGCTGATCAAGTTTTACTTTCCTCTTGTATGAGGCATTACTAAATAATGAGAGCCTCAAGTGAAAACAACGAGAGCTGTAGGCTAGGTATGAATATTTATGCGCAAAAATTATCACATTTTAAAGTGATACTTTCAAGTACTAAAGTGGTAGTTTCATGTTGTATTACTGTAATGATTATCATGTTATAATATGTAGGGTATAAAAGTTACCAGGATTTAACATGATCTTTTCACGTAATAACGTGATCATTTCATTATCTCATGTTAATGTAATGATCATCATGTCAGAAAGTAATCTTAATTGTTTTTTTTGAGTGGCAGCAATGTGCTTCTGTATTAAAAAGTATTAGTATTAGTTTCATTCATTCTGCTTTTCAGATTTGCTGAGCATAGTTGAGAACTTTAGAATTAAATGGGGGAAATGCCTTCTGGAAAAATCTATATTGCTACATTTCCACAAATGGATTAGCACTGTGACTCATACTTTCACTGTTCTGATTTGGAATGGAAGCATGAAAATGTCTGGCCTGCACTGGCCAACAGTCAATATAACTGCAAAGCACAGAACAGTGAGTGTTATATGTCCTCAATTCTTACTGAACATTGTAAATTGATTTCAGTGACAGATGAGTGCGTTCTTTCAGTAATTACTAAATAAAGCAAGTACATTGTGGACTGACAGATTATGAATTTGAGTGCGGCCTACCATTTCTCACCAGCTGATTCTACCTGACTAAATGAGATTTAAAAAAAACTTGTATGGGGTGTTTGTATAATGTATGCGGATATAAACCAGCGAGTACATAGGTTACAAATGAGCAGTCATAAGAGCCTATCATTTATTTCTTACCCAAACATAGACTCACAATGGCCCATTATTACATTCTACTGCAATATATTTCCTGCCTACGCACAAACGAGCAGTTAACTGTTGCAGTCAGTTGTTTCCCATTGTGCAGGTTCCGAGCATTTCACTTGCATATGCCTGTGGAATTTTATGTGTGTGAACATGAGAAAAGAAATACAGTCGGTGCACCTGAGCAAAGAATGCCCCCCCCCCCCCCCCCCCCCCCGTCCATGATACAACAAGAGAAAAATACATTTTAAAAGCCTCCCTATTACGTTAACCTTGTATGTGCCATTGCGTGGCCATCATGGCTGACGCACACTCAGCAAGCGTGTGAGCAAGAGGAGGAGGGAGCTATTGCATAGCGTCGACTGATCGGTTCCATTTAATCTCAGCAAGGTTAGCTAAATGAAAAGCATAAGAACATACTTTAAGTCAGAGCGCCTCAAATGAGGCTGAAAATTAAACCAACGAAGAGTGTCCCATCGCCAAGAGACCCCCGAAAGCAACAACAGATCAAAGATGACAACTCCTGAGGAGATTGAAACTAACCCTGGTAACGCAGAGACAATGGCGGCTGACAACGCCGACCTGACTCTCAAACGGCATGAGTATTTTTCTTGTTGAAAACATGACAGTGAGAAAAGTGTCTTGTGTCGCAAATATTGCAAAAAAGCCAGAAAATAACTTTTTGGCTCTATGCTGTTTGTTAGTGGCAACCCACAGTAACCAAGGGAGATGCCTTGGTTAGGCAAAATGCATTCAAGTGGTATTGAAGTAGCAGAGATGCATTTATTTTCCGTTTGCAACCTGGACTGATCCCAAGACAACGCAATCAGGCAAGCAAGGCTGACACTTGAAGAAGCTCATCAACAGTTGAAACTCAACTTCAACACTGCATACCTAATTGCTAAAACAAAGAGCTGTCGTTTACCAAATTCAGATCCCTCATCACTCTTGACAAGAAGACGAGGTGTGTGCTTCTCCACACACCTCATCGTGAACACGCGTCAACATCTCTAGCACCAGCACCTTCTCGGCAAGTAGACTTGTAAGATTATAGACTGACACAGCTACTGTACGCTAACAACGTCAGCTCTAAGAGTGCCATCACCCAGTTTGTGCTTGTCCTGAACGGGGTTACCTGAGCTCAGGCTACACAAATATGTTTTTCCCTCTGTCTGATTTTGACAATCTGACAAGTATCAGAAATCATGTCTCGGTTTATCAAATCTAGGACGACGGATAGGTCATATTGTGTTTGTATAACCTTAGCCTGAAGTAGATGTTAGCCTGGCAAGCAGGGTTCTAGCCGGTTCTAGCTAATGGGATCTATTCGATAGGTAACATTAGCTAGTCTAGCTAGCCTAGGTAAACTACGTAACTTCACCTGTCACACAGATAACATTAGCAAACCTTTTCTTCTTCCAAGAACTTTCTGCCTGTGAAGTAACATTTTATCAATAATTACTACCACGCTAAATTTGGTGGTTAAATTCATTGAACGTACAATTGGATGGCAAGCAAAAAGTCCACGTAAACTAGTATCTTGAAATTTCGACCTTCTTGTCAAGTAGAAGCAAAGATCTCTTTGATTAGTTTTCATTGTGAACCACTTTGTTTTGAAAGCAAGGACCCAGGCCTAATCGTTGGTTTTAGAATGCAGAATTTGAGGGTATAAACAGAGTGTATGGTGCTGGATGGTTGCTACAAACTATGCATGACCATTACCCAATATCTTTCTAAAGGAAGTTCATTTCTGCTGCTTTAAGTTCATTTCTGAGATGCTTTAAGTTCCTTTTTTAAGATGAGAAGTTATAGGGATATTGTCACATCAAGAACTAAAAAAAATCTATATATTTCTATAAAATCTATAAATTGCAATATAATTCGTGCTTCAGCGAGCGCCCCAAAAGTTTTCTCACTTTTCAACTTTCAAACGAGCGCCGCTAGTGTTTGAACAGCTGACTGTAAATCATCTGAACGTGCGTGAAAACAGCTGTTGTGGTTCGGGATTTTTTTTTAGGGGAAAAAAATGTTGTGCTCTGTCTGGCAGTAAATGAACACTGCCAATTCAGAATTAGCTCATGTGTATAAAATGCATAAATTCGTACCTTTTTATCAGTGTTAACCCAGAGGATAAACAAAAACATCCTAAAATTGAGCGAATTTTAACTTTGCCAGCTGACAAAATGTCAATCTAATACCATGCATTGCAAAGCCCTAAGAAATATCTTTTTTACGGATTTCTTTCCAAGCATTCATATGGAATGCTATTTAACTTACCTATTTTTTTTCTGCATGTCAAAGAAGCAATCGATGAATTAGAGTTGCGATTTCAACATGCCAGGCAGCACAGGAAACAGGGCCAGTGTTTGTTATTGGGTATAATCAGCCAGAAGTGCCGTTTAGCTCAGTCTGATTAAAATGACTATACAGAGCCAGGTGATAATTGCACAGTTTAAAATATTTTAAACAGGTAGGTTTTGAGGCAGCTTTTGGCACTTCTGCAAGTTTTGGAGGAAGAACAAATGGCACAAGGGGTGGGGGTGTTGGATAGAGGTGGGCTTCTATCATTTGGTTAACTGATGTCATCCTGTCTTTTTTTCCCCACTAGACCAGTGACAGTGGAGGGTCCATGTTGTCTGTGCCTCTTATACAAAACCCTTTTCTCGCACAAATTAGCCTCGAATGGATGTTTTTTATTTCCATATTCAGAAAATTGAAAAAGCACCTCAAAGTGGGTCAAAACCTACTCTGAAAGCTTTGAAAGGAAAATAAGTGTGACACCACCAGCTCGGATATAAATTGCAATATAAAAGCTCTCTTTTATTTAAAGATAGATAAATAAATAAATTCCACATTCATGCGTCAGAATGAAAGATAACAGGCCTGTTTTGGCGGACGGGCCTCCCGCGTGATGTTTTGACAGCGCGCTCGTCAGTCAGTGCTCGTCATGGCGACGGGACGGTGTCTGTCACCGCAGGGAAGCCCGAGTGCCGTGCTCGGGCCCCGTCTGTAATGCGCAGTCATTCCTCGTTACATCAGCCTGTGAGGCGGACACAGCGACCAGACCGGCTGCAAAACTTAAAAAACAGAAAGCCATTTTATTTCACGGCGCACCTCGTCTGGACTGCACGTCCCTCGCTCTCCTCCTGACCCTCACCGAGGGTTCCTTTCTGTTTATTTTTTCTGACACTCCAAAAAATAAAAATAATAATAATGCAGGTTTTTCCAAAAAGTCTCAAGAAATACCCTGCTGTGAGGCCTTGCTCTGGCACTTGCTGTTGCTGCTACGGGGAAGTGGTTTTGAACCCGGTGGCTCGCAATAGACCAGTTTAATTTGTCCCATATTGGATGTGCAGTGTCTGAGACGTGGATTTGACAGCAGCCTTTTCTCCCATAGAACGGTGTCAAACCATGGATCAGTTTAGCCTTCGTTTTACACCATAACCTGATTGAAATTTGAAGTTGTTTCTGGCATTATGTTGAGCCTCCCTCAAACACTTTAAATAAGTGAACCCTCAGAAGCTGCACGCAAACGCTCCTTCGTGCTGGAATATATAATCATATACACTAGATGAAGTCTAAATGTGGTACCCCTCTCTCATTTCGTCTTCTCATTTTGCCCCTCACATAGTTTCATCCACTCTTTCTCTTTATTTATTTATTTATTTATTTATTCATTCATTTATTTTTTGTTCATTTTTCTCATGCATGAACAAGCCTGGAGTATTTTTAAACACTGATTTCCAAATATTATATTATTTACATCTGCCTTCTCTAAAGCAGAAAAATAAAACTGGTCTATAAAACAGTGAAAATAAGGTCCCATTTAATCATTCGGGCCAGCCAGTAATATTCCACGCTATACAGCTTATCTGTAATTGAAAATTTGGAAAATGCATGCTGGAGTTCGCTTTCATCAGAACTTAACACACAGTATTGTTGAGTTTCAATCCTGAGAAAAATATGTGTGCATTTTCATGATACTGATGGGAGAAAACATGTTTGGAATAGTTCCAAAGAGATTGCCATCACCTTCATTAAGGACCATGATAATCATCATGGTGCTTAATTGCTGGAAGTCAGTGATTAATAATAATGATTATTTCAAATATGGGGAAGGGCAACCAATGCATTCCTGTGATTAGAAGACTTGAAATACTATAGACTTTACATTACCACACCACACGCTTCAATGTCACACCATTCTGTCGTGCATAACTGGAAGGTTCTTCCTCAAATGAACAGGTTGGTGATTGCATGACTGATTGAAGACGTCATTAGCAACTGGAGGTATTAATATGCAGAAAGGAAATATAAGTTTAAAAAAAATAAAAATAGCACAGTGAGTAAGGAACTGGGCTTGTAACCAAAAGGTCATAGGTTAGAATCCTGGGTAGGACACTGCCATTGTACGCCTGAGGAAGGTACTTCAGTACATATCTAGCTGTATAAATGGATACAATGTAAAATGCTATGTAAAAGTTGTGTTAGTTGCTCTGGATAAGAGTGTCTGCTAAATGCCTGTAATGTAATGTATAATGAGCCACCTTCCGTGTGACCAATAGCTCAGTCATCAGCATTTAATGGAATTGTGCTCACCGTAGGACTTTTATAATGCAAGAGAAAGATAAAAAATAATATCTGCATGTATTCCATGGAAGTATAATTTTTCTCTTCGCTGTTCTTTTCTGTTGTGTAGTATAAATCAACAACTGGAGCATCGATTCAGAATACATGCAAATGAGCAAAACAGAACCCATTGTGTATCGGTAATATGATTAATGTTACAGATCCTAATGTTGACTTTTTTCTTATTACGGTAACACAAATATTTAACATGAATGTGATATATGCATAATAATGATGTTTTTAACAACAAAGATTATAAATATGCTTTTGTTAATAGGTTAAATGTAATATAAAATGCAATATACTTTTACCAAATCTTATTAATCATAAAAGCTTCACAAAGTGAGCATACGCTGTTTCATTAAAGGTCTGGTGCAACACTGATAAATGATTTTGCAGCACAGCAAAGCAGCAGTAGCTTCTCACACTCACCTGAATGCAGATCCAGTTTTCATCGTTTAGAAATAACGAGGCATGTTCCTGTATGATAAGCAAAAACCCTAAGCGTCATAATATTTATGCACTCATGTTTTCAGATAAAATAAATGCGCAGATTTGGACACATATAATACTTTTGCATAGAACTGATTAACTTAGTGACTGAAACAAGTACGCTTGAGTTCCTGCTGCATTAGCTGCATGCCCCGCCTCATTAATCGGAAGATGACTGGGTGATGATAATAAAGTTATTCAGAAATTAAAATGCAGAATGGAACAATATCCTGTTTGAAAGGAGCACAATGCCTCTGTGATATGGATGTTCTGGGAGCCTGGACTAAGTCAGCACACTGTTGTTGTGCATCTGGAGCGCTCGCAGCCAGAACGCTCAGACCTGGCGAACGCCACGGCCAAATGTAGCCCGTCGGCAAAACGGCCAAGATCTGGAGGACCGCCACTGCCAAAATGAAGACATCGCCCGGCGCCATTGTCGTGATTATGAAGAGATTGACTGCCATCGGGGCCAATGGGGAAGGAGCCCGCCCATTAGACAAATGATCTAACATCATTAGGACGCGAGTGCAATGTGTATTTTGGATTGGATAAAACGGCATGTGTTTGAAAGAACGTTTGAACGTTTGAAAGAAACCACAGTGCAGCCAGCTATTCTTCGGCGTATTGAATTCTCTGGTGTGCCGACCCACGCTCCCTTCTGCTTGGCTGGGTTCACATTCCTCTGTCTCTGGGTCCCTTCATCAGACAGTCTGTCTGACACTAAATGGATGTGATTTATGGAAGCATGAATGTACGCAGAGTTTCAACACCTGTCACGCGTTTGCTACTTTAAATAAGCTCATTGATGTGTGGGGTTATATGAGCACAGGCAGTGGAAAGTTTGAAACTTCATGAGAACTTGCCTACCGCTGACACTAGGCAACATAACATGAAATTGATGAAGAGTGGGCTATTTCCTTTCTGTGCCAGTGGTCAAATATCTAGACCACACTTGGGTCACTTGCAGTCCATCCCAAACCTTCAGAATGTCTACCTTGCTTACCTCATAAGTCAGTTCAGAGTACCACTAACTAAACAGGGTGTTGCCCCTGTCGATCTGGCACTAAGGACAGCAATGAAGGGACAAACACCCAGCCTACTGTTAGGCCTAAAATTTTAATACCAAACAAGCAGACTTGCAGCAGTCCCAAGATTATACAGAAAGAAACATCATGAAACCTTCAATAAAAGACCAAGCAGAGATGAAAACTCAGTGTGTTCCAATACCGAGATATATTGTATGTGTATCCAGACTCAGTGTGTTTGGCCACACCTTGAAATAATATAAAATATGTTTAATGAAGAGCAGTTACACAGAACTATGTTATTCACTTATTTCCAGCTTTACCATAGTCTCTGATCATTCAGAACATTATACTTTTAAGTTGATTAACCTCTCGCCCTCAATGAATATGATTGACATAATGTCGTATTAACACTAGGAGCGCTGTGACAGGTCATTTGACCTGTCACTGAGATATTTCGGAGTTTAGGATTTTTTTCATTTAGTTACTAGCAAGCTACATCATCCGCATTCACTGACTTTTCCTAAATATTTGTTCTTTACGTACCAGCGTAGTAGGAATGTCAAAGTCCCGTTTGGAAAATGTTAAAAGCACCTTATTTCACTTCCGTGTGTGTTATAACAGTGTTGTTAAATTACGGCCGTCTTCAGACTAAGGAGTCAGTTTTCCTTCACCACATCAGGAGGCGCAAGGATATACTTTTCATCGCGGTGGACACGCATTTATATTTGTACGAATGTTTTATTTATTTTGTTATTAGAAATATTTGTTTATGTTTATTTTGAATAATACATTATATAATGTTTTAAATATGTGATCTTAAAAAATATTTTTATAGGCTATTGCGTTCGTTTTGTGATCATTTGTTTATGCCTATGCCTTTCCCTTGTGTTCTGAAATCATAGCCCTACATTTTATTTTTACAGTTATTATACAAGTGGAAATTTCTAAATAAGGGTTAAAATAAAATTGATCCGTCTTCAAATGCATAAACAAATTTTTTTTTTTCAATTTTATGCATTATCATTCTCGTGCACAATGGCTGCATGCGACACGTTCACGTACAACAACAATGCTGCGTATGATATCGCAAAAACTAAATCTAAGCTAAAGAAACGACTACAATATAACAAGATAAAAATATATTCGAAGCGCTATTTGTTTCGGCTGTTAATTTGTTTATTCATAGAATGTTACAGTGAATACGTCTTTTTGTAGGCCAACCCGGACGTTTCTTCCGCCATGGGTTCCCTCGGCAGATTGCCAATGCATTTTTCCAACAGGGATTTAGTTTTCTTCCGAAAATAAGACCTATGGTTAATCTATGCCTAAAACAGTTTCACGTTTTGTTTTACGAGTTCTATGGGTTTTAAATAAATTTTAAAAAAGTACTAAAACAAATTAATTGGCATAAACTAAATTAATTTTTTTTTAAATCCCTATAAAAATGTAGCGAATATGGAAGGGAAGTAGGAGGAAGAAGTATTGATGATGATGATGATGATTGAAGCAGCTGTTTCAAAGGCCCAGAACCAAGAGCAGGGGTGGTTGGTGGTATAATACATTTATTTGGACTGTGAACAGCGAGGAGAAAGATTTAGAGAGGGGGGAAAGATTCTTCCCAAGGAGAGGACAGTGTTTTGTCATCTTCTACCACTTCCCTGCAAACTGCACTGGGCTTTTTGTGTGATAAGAGGCCTTCACCCTTCCCTGGGACAGTGATGTAACTTTGCTCACACAGATTCTGTGTGGTAGGTGTGGTTTTCAATGTAAGCAAGTTTACGTATTAATCATCCACTGAAAGAAGTGTTTGTATATTCATTTAAATATTTGTCCAAGGGTTATGTTTGACAAGAAAAGACAAGTACTGCTGTGTTACCAAAGGTTGGGTCACAAAATAATAATCCGGTAAAACATATTTTAATATGCATTTTCATACTAGCAAAAGTGATCTGCTATATCGAAAAAGGAACTCACTGTAAAGATGACTGTCAAAACCTGAAAGACCAGAAAGGTCTTTCCAAAGGATTAGCCTTATAGCAACAACCAATGAACAAGCCAAAAGCAAATCAATATCCAAGTGCTCACCTAAATGTAAACAAGATCAAAGACAAACAACTCTTTCACAACAGTCCAATTAAATAATTGCAAGCTATTTTTATCTGTTTACCTTTGGTTTCTCCAGCTGCATTACTTTTAGTTTCGTATTTGTTTCACTGAAGTCAATGTAGCCTCTTGGGGTGGATCAATTAATAGGTTCCCTGTTTCAATACATTTATTTCAGTACAACTGCAAGTTTAATTGATATAGTACACACACGGTCACATCACATCTCAGCTTATAACAAATGTTTATCTTAAAAATAGGTTTTTAGTGGGTTTGGGTTTGGGTTTGGGTTTGGGTTTGGGTTTGGGTTTGGGTTTGGGTTTGGGTTTGGGTTTGGGTTTGGGTTTGGGTTTGGGTTTGGGTTTGGGTTTGGGTTTGGGTTTGGGTTTGGGTTTGGGTTTGGGTTTGGGTTTGGGTTTGGGTTTGGGTTTGGGTTTGGGTTTGGGTTTGGGTTTGGGTTTGGGTTTGGGTTTGGGTTTGGGTTTGGGTTTGGGTTTGGGTTTGGGTTTGGGTTTGGGTTTGGGTTGGGTTTGGGTTTGGGTTTGGGTTTGGGTTGGGTTTGGGTTTGGGTTTGGGTTTGGGTTTGGGTTTGGGTTTGGGTTTGGGTTTGGGTTTGGGTTTGGGTTTGGGTTTGGGTTTGGGTTTGGGTTTGGGTTTGGGTTTGGGTTTGGGTTTGGGTTTGGGTTGGGTTTGGGTTTGGGTTGGGTTTGGGTTTGGGTTTGGGTTTGGGTTTGGGTTTGGGTTTGGGTTTGGGTTTGGGTTGGGTTTGGGTTTGGGTTTGGGTTTGGGTTGGGTTTGGGTTTGGGTTTGGGTTTGGGTTTGGGTTTGGGTTTGGGTTTGGGTTTGGGTTTGGGTTTGGGTTTGGGTTTGGGTTTGGGTTTGGGTTTGGGTTTGGGTTTGGGTTTGGGTTTGGGTTTGGGTTTGGGTTTGGGTTTGGGTTTGGGTTTGGGTTTGGGTTTGGGTTTGGTTTGGGTTTGGGTTTGGGTTTGGGTTTGGGTTTGGGTTTGGGTTTGGGTTTGGGTTTGGGTTTGGGTTTGGGTTTGGGTTTGGGTTTGGGTTTGGGTTTGGGTTTGGGTTTGGGTTTGGGTTTGGGTTTGGGTTTGGGTTTGGGTTTGGGTTTGGGTTTGGGTTTGGGTTTGGGTTTGGGTTTGGGTTTGGGTTTGGGTTTGGGTTTGGGTTTGGGTTTGGGTTTGGGTTTGGGTTTGGGTTTGGGTTTGGGTTTGGGTTTGGGTTTGGGTTTGGGTTTGGGTTTTGGTTTGGGTTTGGGTTGGGGGTTGGGTTTGGGTTTGGGTTTGGGTTTGGGGTGGGGTTTGGGGGGGGGTTTGGGTTTGGGGTTTGGGGTGGGGTTGGGTTTGGGTTTGGGTTTGGGTTTGGGTTTGGGTTTGGGTTTGGGTTTGGGTTTGGGTTTGGGTTTGGGTTTGGGTTTGGGTTTGGGTTTGGGTTTGGGTTTGGGTTTGGGTTTGGGTTTGGGTTTGGGTTTGGGTTTGGGTTTGGGTTTGGGTTTGGGTTTGGGTTTGGGTTTGGGTTTGGGTTTGGGTTTGGGTTTGGGTTTGGGTTTGGGTTTGGGTTTGGGTTTGGGTTGGGTTTGGGTTTGGGTTTGGGTTTGGGTTTGGGTTTGGGTTTGGGTTTGGGTTTGGGTTTGGGTTTGGGTTTGGGATTGGGTTTGGGTTTGGGTTTGGGTTTGGGTTTGGGTTTGGGTTTGGGTTTGGGTTTGGGTTTGGTTTGGGTTTGGGTTTGGGTTTGGGTTTGGGTTTGGGTTTGGGTTTGGGTTGGGTTTGGGTTTGGGTTTGGGTTTGGGTTTGGGTTTGGGTTTGGGTTTGGGTTTTGGGTTTGGGTTTGGGTTTGGGTTTGGGTTTGGGTTTGGGTTTGGGTTTGGGTTTGGGTTTGGGTTTGGGTTTGGGTTTGGGTTTGGGTTTGGGTTTGGGTTTGGGTTTGGGTTTGGGTTTGGGTTTGGGTTTGGGTTGGGGTTGGGTTTGGGTTTGGGTTTGGGTTTGGGTTTGGGTTTGGGTTTGGGTTTGGGTTTGGGTTTGGGTTTGGGTTTGGGTTTGGGTTTGGGTTTGGGTTTGGGTTTGGGTTTGGGTTTGGGTTTGGGTTTGGGTTTGGGTTTGGGTTTGGGTTTGGGTTTGGGTTTGGGTTTGGGTTTGGGTTTGGGTTTGGGTTTGGGTTTGGGTTTGGGTTTGGGTTTGGGTTTGGGTTTGGGTTTGGGTTTGGGTTTGGGTTTGGGTTTGGGTTTGGGTTTGGGTTTGGGTTTGGGTTTGGGTTTGGGTTTGGGTTTGGGTTTGGGTTTGGGTTTGGGTTTGGGTTTGGGTTTGGGTTTGGGTTTGGGTTTGGGTTGGGTTTGGGTTTGGGTTTGGGTTGGGTTTGGGTTAGGGTTAGGGTTAGGGTTAGGGTTAGGGTTAGGGTTAGGGTTAGGGTTAGGGTTAGGGTTAGGGTTAGGGTTAGGGTTAGGGTTAGGGTTAGGGTTAGGGTTAGGGTTAGGGTTAGGGTTAGGGTTAGGGTTAGGGTTAGGGTTAGGGTTAGGGTTAGGGTTAGGGTTAGGGTTAGGGTTAGGGTTAGGGTTAGGGTTAGGGTTAGGGTTAGGGTTAGGGTTAGGGTTAGGGTTAGGGTTAGGGTTAGGGTTAGGGTTAGGGTTAGGGTTAGGGTTAGGGTTAGGGTTAGGGTTAGGGTTAGGGTTAGGGTTAGGGTTAGGGTTAGGGTTAGGGTTAGGGTTAGGGTTAGGGTTAGGGTTAGGGTTAGGGTTAGGGTTAGGGTTAGGGTTAGGGTTAGGGTTAGGGTTAGGGTTAGGGTTAGGGTTAGGGTTAGGGTTAGGGTTAGGGTTAGGGTTAGGGTTAGGGTTAGGGTTAGGGTTAGGGTTAGGGTTAGGGTTAGGGTTAGGGTTAGGGTTAGGGTTAGGGTTAGGGTTAGGGTTAGGGTTAGGGTTAGGGTTAGGGTTAGGGTTAGGGTTAGGGTTAGGGTTAGGGTTAGGGTTAGGGTTAGGGTTAGGGTTAGGGTTAGGGTTAGGGTTAGGGTTAGGGTTAGGGTTAGGGTTAGGGTTAGGGTTAGGGTTAGGGTTAGGGTTAGGGTTAGGGTTAGGGTTAGGGTTAGGGTTAGGGTTAGGGTTAGGGTTAGGGTTAGGGTTAGGGTTAGGGTTAGGGTTAGGGTTAGGGTTAGGGTTAGGGTTAGGGTTAGGGTTAGGGTTAGGGTTAGGGTTAGGGTTAGGGTTAGGGTTAGGGTTAGGGTTAGGGTTAGGGTTAGGGTTAGGGTTAGGGTTAGGGTTAGGGTTAGGGTTAGGGTTAGGGTTAGGGTTAGGGTTAGGGTTAGGGTTAGGGTTAGGGTTAGGGTTAGGGTTAGGGTTAGGGTTAGGGTTAGGGTTAGGGTTAGGGTTAGGGTTAGGGTTAGGGTTAGGGTTAGGGTTAGGGTTAGGGTTAGGGTTAGGGTTAGGGTTAGGGTTAGGGTTAGGGTTAGGGTTAGGGTTAGGGTTAGGGTTAGGGTTAGGGTTAGGGTTAGGGTTAGGGTTAGGGTTAGGGTTAGGGTTAGGGTTAGGGTTAGGGTTAGGGTTAGGGTTAGGGTTAGGGTTAGGGTTAGGGTTAGGGTTAGGGTTAGGGGTTAGGGGTTAGGGTTAGGGTTAGGGTTAGGGTTAGGGTTAGGGTTAGGGTTAGGGTTAGGGTTAGGGTTAGGGTTAGGGTTAGGGTTAGGGTTAGGGTTAGGGTTAGGGTTAGGGTTAGGGTTAGGGTTAGGGTTAGGGTTAGGGTTAGGGTGTTAGGGTTAGGGTTAGGGTTAGGGTTAGGGTTAGGGTTAGGGTTAGGGTTAGGGTTAGGGTTAGGGTTAGGGTTAGGGTTACAATGGCTCCCCCATCACAGTACATAGACTGCGGGGTTAGGGGTTAGGGGTTAGGGGTTAGGGGTAATTACAATGGCTCCCCCCATCACAGTACATGGACTTAGGACTTAGGACTTAGGACTTAGGACTTAGGACTTAGGACTTAGGACTTAGGACTTAGGACTTAGGACTTAGGACTTAGGACTTAGGACTTAGGACTTAGGACTTAGGACTTAGGACTTAGGACTTAGGACTTAGGACTTAGGACTTAGGACTTAGGACTTAGGACTTAGGACTTAGGACTTAGGACTTAGGACTTAGGACTTAGGACTTAGGACTTAGGACTTAGGACTTAGGACTTAGGACTTAGGACTTAGGACTTAGGACTTAGGACTTAGGACTTAGGACTTAGGACTTAGGACTTAGGACTTAGGACTTAGGACTTAGGACTTAGGACTTAGGACTTAGGACTTAGGACTTAGGACTTAGGACTTAGGACTTAGGACTTAGGACTTAGGACTTAGGACTTAGGACTTAGGACTTAGGACTTAGGACTTAGGACTTAGGACTTAGGACTTAGGACTTAGGACTTAGGACTTAGGACTTAGGACTTAGGACTTAGGACTTAGGACTTAGGACTTAGGACTTAGGACTTAGGACTTAGGACTTAGGACTTAGGACTTAGGACTTAGGACTTAGGACTTAGGACTTAGGACTTAGGACTTAGGACTTAGGACTTAGGACTTAGGACTTAGGACTTAGGACTTAGGACTTAGGACTTAGGACTTAGGACTTAGGACTTAGGACTTAGGACTTAGGACTTAGGACTTAGGACTTAGGACTTAGGACTTAGGACTTAGGACTTAGGACTTAGGACTTAGGACTTAGGACTTAGGACTTAGGACTTAGGACTTAGGACTTAGGACTTAGGACTTAGGACTTAGGACTTAGGACTTAGGACTTAGGACTTAGGACTTAGGACTTAGGACTTAGGACTTAGGACTTAGGACTTAGGACTTAGGACTTAGGACTTAGGACTTAGGACTTAGGACTTAGGACTTAGGGGTTTGGGGTTTGGGGTTTGGGGTTTGGGGGTTTGGGGGTTTGGGGGTTTGGGGGTTTGGGGGTTTGGGGGTTTGGGGTTAGGGGTTAGGGTTAATGTTAGGGTTACGGTTAGGGTTGGGCGTAGATTATTACAATGGCTCCCCCCATCACAGTACATAGACTGCGTGGTTGGTCGGGGGTTATGGGTTAGGGGTTAGTGGTTAGGGGTTAGGGGTTAGGGGTTATGCCAGAACCTTTGGAGTAACCTATTTACGTTATATATTCCAACAGTATGTATTATACAGTATCACAGTAAGTGAATTACCTACAGTATTTTTAGTGAATAGATTATTTATGTGCCTTTCTTTCTTTTTAAATAAAACATATATAAAGCACATCAATAATATTTAAAATGTATGTATGTGTTTCCCTATTAATTACAGACAGAAAGTCTTTGGAAATTTTCACACAAAGGCAAAATTTTCTGATAAGTAAATCAGTAAGCACATAATGTCAGATATAACACCTGGACAGTGTGATTAATGATCAAATATATATCATGCCATTAGCTAATTAATACCTCATCCCTCAGATTTCAATCTTTCAGCCACATTGAGACAGTCCTACAATGTCTAAGAAGTCTTCATAAGAACTCTAAGTACAGGCAGAGCAAGAAGTTAATAGCGGTGATACAACCACATTGAGAGGTTAATCCAGTTCAAGTGGAAGTCTGTGAGGTCTTCAATGCCTGTGATGAGGAAAATCCCTTTTTAAGGACTCAACTGAATTTACAATCACACCCGAGGCATTTGCAAATGTACTGTTTATATTGTGAGTTAGCAGGAACGTAACTCAAAACAGCAAGAACAATGAGATGATTCCAAAGTCACCATATCGATAAGGTCTCATACATGAACTCAGCAAAAGACACATTCCAATCAGCTGTGTTGGCTTGGCAGTAACATATTTAATTGTGATAATTAAATGTATGTGAGAGATACAGATCCCTGTTGTACAGCTATTCAAAGTCTACATTAGGCTTTATGTAACATCTCCGGCAAGTTTCTATCTATTCCATTTGAAACCATAACCCAAAAATCCTATTTTTGCTGTTCTGCCAGTGTGTCTGGTGCCTATACTATACTATATCTATACTCCTTGATCTTCAAATCTTACTTTGAATGGCAGTTTAAGAATATTGTTAAACCCACAGTGCTCAAATAGGTCCAAATCAAAGGCAGAAGAATAGGCACAATTTCAGTTGTACTATAGGTATTCCCATTGTTTATTTATTGTAACATTGCATGTCTCAACCCCATGGCAGTAAATATCTCACACTGATTTCCTGTTACTTGCTATATAAGTTATTTAACCACAAATTATATATAGAAAAAGACAGGTATAAGGGAAATACAGGCAAAAATAAACAATTGCCCGTGGATCTTTTACATTTTCTCTCAATGTACAGAACCATTCAAACACCGTGTTTAACAGTGCAAGCTTTCAGCTGTTCCCCTGGTCTACCTGCTCAACTACAGCAAGAGGCAGAACATTCTACAATTACTACAACATCAGCAACAACAACAACAATAAGATAAATACACATATGCACTCTTAACTACACATATGCTCATATTTTCATGTCCACACAGACACCATGAGCATTTAAAATACAAATCTCATCCATGCATATTTACCATATTAATTTACCTCTATTAGTATGTGCAATGTCCTTTTCATTTTATCTCTAATGCTCTACTATCTATGCAAATTGAGTTTCTTTAATTTGCTTGAGTCTTGTATCTCTCAAAGCATGATTTGACGAAGACGGTTTTCCTGGGCTGTGTACACTATATGTGCATATCCGTATGCATTGAAATGAGCAATTCATCTACTCCTGTACAGCCATACTCCTCCATATCCAGAAAAGATGAACAGATAAGCTAAGATCTTTAATTGTGCCTTCGGATTGTGTAAATTTCTTCATGCAAGCCTCGCAAACCTACAGTATGGCAGGGCAGTGTATGTATATATCAAACCTTGGCAGGCGACATGAGAATTAGCTGGCTCTCCTCCGAACGGGTATCTTGTAGGGTTTCCTAATGGGCCTCTCATTAGGCCCGCAGGCTTGATTCATTGGAACTCGTTCACCGCCTGACTCTAGAGATGTATCAGAGCCATCACCCAGAAACCTTGGACCTTTGCAACTGGGAGTGATGGTGCGCATGTTTGGTTTAAATTTAGTCTTTGGAACATCATTCCAGCTTATCTTCTTTCGGACAGGGTGGAGAGAGGAGAGGTAATTATTTTTTTTTTTTGTACTCACATGCAGAAGAGTGAAATCAGTTGAGATGGAACTCCTTTCTTTTTTCCCAACCCCCCCCCCACCCCGCCCCCCACATTCTCCTTCATCATCTAATTTCCCAGCTCCAGTTCAAGATTCAAGAAGTGTGCCTCTATAGCAGGATATAATTCAGGCTCCAGATCCAAATTAAGTTTCACTCAATATAAGGATGAACATATTAATGCTCACAAGGGCATGAAAAGATGCCCTTTAAATTATTCCTGGATTTAAAAAAAGAGGGAAAGAAAGGTAGTATTCTCAACTCAGACCAATCTGAAAAAATACAGCCTGCTAATTTTGTTTTCACCTCCAAAGAACATACACATATTATAATACATGCATGGAAACAGAGTTTCTGCACATTCACTAATTATTTTTGTAACTATTAATCTTATTATTACATGATTTTGAATGAACTGGATAGACCATTATCATAATACATTTTTAAATAATTCTCTTCAGTCTCGATGCTGTAAACTCTCTTTAAAAACACATTTTTAAAAACTCAAGACTTCTCATGGATTCTTAGGAATAGCCAAAAGGTATAGCCAAATGGCTTCCAAATGGTTCAAGTATGTAAAGTAATCTTATATTTGAATTCCTGGGTGGTGCATCTGTCTGAAATGCTACCATTTTGGTATGCAGTCTGGAATCAAGTCCTGGCAATGCCAGGGCCAACAGTAGCCACGTGTCTTCAGGGCAACACACATTTGGCCCTGGCATTGCCCAGGGACGGGAGGATTTAACAGGCATTATTTCTCCCATCTCAATAGTGCCGTAGCAACACATTAGTAATTGGTTGAAGAACTGCAGCCTGTCTGTACCAGCAGCACATGGAGTATAGACCACCAGTGCAAAGACAGCACAGTTCAACTGGCGGACAAGAAAGATACGATTTGATACGTGCACTTTAGAGGATGGGTGCTTTATTCTATGCCCTCCAAAATGCATTGAGGACTTGCAGGGATCGAATTGAGTTGCAGATCCTGTACATTTACAAAAAAAAAACAAACATTAAGGTCATTAAGAGTAAGCGTATTGAGCACTCTCAAAATAAGTGTTACTGCAAGAACAACATTTTTATTTTAACAGACCTCCTATGTCTAGTTAAGGCCAACACAAGTATTGATGTACTTACAGGGGTGCAATACATGTACACATACTTACTGTAACTGTTTGACTGCAAACTGTACTGCAGTCTTGCTTAAAAGCTTGAGTAAAACCTTTTTTTGTGCAGAAATTAAATGTAGTATTCGAGTTACCCCGTTGACGTAGTGTTAATGAGCCTTATTTTGTTTACAAAGAAATTATGTTAAGTTAGCCAACCATTTACATTTTCATAATAAATTAGACGTAATGAAAATCTGAAGTCAAAACCGAGGGTCAGTACATACCAAACCGAGATGTTCGAGTACGCATCTATGATATGCACTACTTTACTCAACTAATTATAGCAATTTAATTTAAGATAGAAAATCTATAAAGAAATGTATCCTAAAAAGGGAAAACAGTTTAAGTTCAACAAGATGAGCTTTAATGAAACGTAGGAAGATGAACTTTAATGAAAGGCAATTATTGTAAGTTATAGTACGGCTGCCATCTAGAAAGTTTAAAAAATTTGTCTGTGAAGTAAGAGGGACAAAACAATTCACTTTTTTTTCCTGAACACCTGTCTAAATTACTTGAAATCACTCATCTAATTTCATGTCTAGTAGCTGGTGTTAACAACAACGTCTACTCATAAACACTTTATGCCACAGAAAAAGATCCAAATCACCTCTTTCAAGTTTGATCTATGGCATTGTCTCTTCTCCTGTTATTATCAAAATTAATTGGAATATAAAACCCATATGGCACCTATATAAATTGTGAATTCCTGAGTGTGACATCAAAGAAGGCCCTCAGGAAACCTTGATTTAGTACACCATTATGAGATTTGACAGTTGTTGCTGTAAATGCTGAAAATGTACAACAGCACTATAGGAAATACCTCAAATTTCAGAGAGAGAAAAAATCCTCATTAGACTCTATTCAGCACATAAGGTTCAATGAATGGCAAGTCCATAGCGAATGGGGCTTTCCCACTGTCCCCAGAATTATGGGAATTGTAGTTTGTCATTTAGTACCATGCACACCTCACAGATGGCTATAACGGGTTCTTCATGTAAGGCAGCAGCCATGAGACTGATCAATGTTTTATCTCAAAGTGTATTGCCATTATAGGACATTAGGCCAGTATCGCATATCATATTCCATGCTATTTTTATGAAGTGTACTGTTTTAATGTATTACACCAGCATAATTTAAATTATACATCCCAGCCCTTATAAATATTGTGAAATGACAAGTTACTCCCCAAAAATGATCTTGATAATTATCCTATGCATGCATATCTGTTTGTGCCTATAAAGGGTACACACACACAGACAATTTTTTAAAATAATTAATTCAACTTTTGTGTGAAAAAAAAAATATATATTCTAAAATACATTCACATACTGTATATGTTGCTAACCAAGCAAAATATGACTTGTAAAAACAATAGGTATCTCAACAAGGACTATATATTTTAAAGCTAAGGAAGGTCATTAAAACATATTTTTTTAAAGATACTTTTATTTACAGGTTCAAATGAAAATGCACTGTATTTCTATTTAAAATACATGTTTCTTAGTGGACTTTTTTGTTATTTTTCAAGACTTGGCAGCATCACATAACACTTTAATGTCTGTGTTAAAAAAATGTCTGTGTTAAAAAAAGTCTCCAATATGTGAAAAGTCTATTGTTGGAAAGGATTCTGCATTAATTTTATTTGCAAGGTAGTTGCCATTTCCCAGAGATCCTTCTGAGTTTGTGTAAGCAAACAGTGGCTTTGACAAATGCAGTGTTTGGTTTTCCAGAGCTTGACAAAATATCAATACAGTATAATATGTGATTTCAACAAATTCACGAGCTCAGGCAGGTTCAGATAACCCACGGAACATCCACAGCATGTACTCACCCACACAATAAGCAGCATGCTGTTATTAAAACAAGGCTTGAGATAAAATCTGTTGCCTACCTGATCGTATCCATACAGTCTTACATAAGCACAATATAGCGGAAAAATATATTCAGAGTTCCTGTCCTCTGCAAATAGTGAATGGTGATGCATTATCACCTTTGTATTGTTCGTAATTACAGCAGATGCACCGTAGGAGATTAGTTGTTGTTGAGGGGCTAAAAAACACATTTATATCAATGGGTCTAATGAATGCCCCTCCATAAATGCTGAATTCCTAATCAAGAAGCAAATTTCACTCCTCATTAAATTAGAACAGTGCTCCATAGCAAGCTTTGTAAACACGGCAAATCAGGTGAGTGGATCAAAAGGGAAATCACATGCATGTTTACCGAATCAAATTCCTACTGATTATGTCATCATGACCTTCAGTACGGACTGTGACTTGTAAAATAAGTACTGTGAGGCCTGTATTATTCAGGAGAACAGCTTCACTGGGAATTCTGCCTTTCATTAGCAAACTCACATTTCAGCGCTGGTCAGTTGATCCTAGCGCGGTCGGCTAACTGCCTCTTCGCTGTCTTCCTGTGTGGAGAAGCATTGCCCCCACTCCTACCCCTATCACAATCCGTTACTATGGGTACTAACCTGCTGCATCATTTCACTGTGTTTATTGTGACCTTCGGTTTATGAATGAGAACCCCACCCCCCACCCCCACACACACACTCAGAAATCCTTGATCTCTCTCGTCATCAGAAATTAAATAGGACAAAACCATTTGGGTAGATAATTAAAAATGGTTTGAATCCCATTAACTTTGTCATTAGACTTGATGTATATGTGAAGCAAGCCTCTGGTCTAGGTCCAGCGCACTCTCACTGTCTAGAGGTACTAAGCTGATTAATGTCTAGACCAGAACACCAATTCGTTTTCCCCCTTGTCTTTTCTTTTTTCAGCAACGTACATCCAGTTTTCTACTTTCCCTTGCTACAGTACTCCTTGGCTGCTGACATTGAGTGATACGTTCAAGAAACTGGAGAGGTGCCAAATAAAAGCACTGCGCTTTCACACTAAAGATGTCTGAGATTTTGAAATCTCTTCTGCAATCATCTCTGCACTTTCTTTCGGTGGAGGGAGGGGCGCGTGGGATTAAGAAAAAAAACATCTTTGGACTGCGCTCAGCGTTCCCTTTGCCAAAAATCCGTAAACATCAATATGTATTCTCGAACTCACCTTGACTGCTTCAACCCATAGCCAGGCCAGAGTTTTGAAGCCAATCTTTTCCCCTGTCAATCTGTTCCTCGCTCTCCGGAATCAATTTCTCCCAGGCAGGACCCCATTGACTGCAGAGAGAGGTGATCTTCCCATTTATCTGACACAGCATGGCAGACCCCGTGTGTTTGCTCTCTCGTCAGATGAACGCATCGAGTTCTTGGCCAGCTGTTGTGGTTCTGAGCCATTACAGCCCGTGGTTATAGAAAACCTGACAACATGATGTAAATTTGCCATGGCGGGATGTAGTGCTGCCACTGCTAATGCATCTAGGACAGAGCAGGCGGGAGCGGGATGACAAACTCACTGCCAGTTTGAGAGCTTTGGAATTACAGGGTTCTATCTGACATTTTTGTCAAAAAATAACTTACGAAGAATGCACTTTGTTGTGTATTTTGAAATACAACACATTCAACTGATATGTAACTGCTCATATCCATATATTTATTTTAACCAGTGTAGAAGCTATGTAAAACAATGATTTGATATGGGGCTTAAAAAGCTCCAGCGTGACATCTCAACAATATGCAACATGTCTGCAGATAGAACCCTAAAATTAAAATTGTGATATTTTATCTAGATTCCGCGTGTTGACAAAGGACTGTTGCAAAATGTAAAAGCAACATGAGTAAAGGTGCAGGAGACCAGGAGTGACAGGTCCTACAAAATTCCAGATCTTGAACATATGTTAAATAAAACCTTTCACTGTAGTATGACTTCATCAACTCCCCGCTGATTTCGAGGTACTCTTCCCCGGCCCTCTCCACGTGAAGCTCAGTTGTTTACCCGGTTCTCTGATTTCCCCCCTCCTTGTGAAAGAGCCCTCTACATCCTGTGCCATAGATCTCCATTCCCTAAATTATATTTGTTTCCTGCCGCATTATTGTTTCCATGGTGACTAAAGACCACCGCACATGGGAACGACATGGAAATATCGCTGTGCCTGCGCAGGACCTCGTGATCTGTGCACCTGGGGGAAGGCAATTAAAATGAAAGAAAATGTGTAGTGGACCTTTGCATTCATCCAAATTATAGTTTGTGAGAAAAAGGAGAGCGGAGGCAATTACATCGCCGTATTATATATGTTCGTAATGGGATTTGAGTAGATTGCGTAGGCATTTTCATTAGTTGCTACACGCTGTTGCTTTTCTTATTATTACTAGTTGGATTTTGTCAAAAGAAGACCTCCAAGCACAACCGTGTAGTTTCTCTTGATTTTATAATTCCAACGACCAAACAGTGACACGAGTAAACAAATGAAGCAGCTATTTCAGGCACAAAGAGAATGAAAAATGACGGGTCGTTTTCCGGGTAATGTCTTTCAAGAATTCAAATCGCTATCCTTTTACAAACATCAGGCTGTGATAAAGCTACCACGGTGACAATGATCCCCCCCCCATTACCGCTTATCTTTTCCCACTTCATTATCATTTGAATTGAAACTAACTCACTGTTGTTCATTCATTGCCAAAGCGTACCTTGCGTTGTGCATTTAATGACCGATGGCCTCTTCAGTTGTTGCGAGCGCGCGGGCAGCGGTGCGCTCGATTTTCGAAGAGGAATTTGGGAAACGAGCACGCGCCGCTCCGGCTGTGTTTTTGGAGCCGCCGAGAGAGGCGGGACCGCGCCGGTCACGGCCGCCAAATCCTGAAAGGTGGAACGCGCAGGGCCCGGGAGAACCGCACCGTCCGCAGGGGACGGGCGGGGCAACGGGAGCTAGACGAGCGAATGAGCCGCCGGCGCCCCAAGCGTTTCCCGCAGAGCCAACACGAGATAAATTAAACTGTTATGCATGAGTTACGCTGCATTGTAATTACTTTTTTTTTGATACGGGAGACTTGAGGTGTTGGTGACTTTTGAGGACTCTGTTAGCGCATTACTTTTTACCCCATTTCGCTTCTGTCCTGGTCCCTACCCTTTTCAGAGTACCCTTTTAGCATCCTGCGCATACTGCCTGTGCCTCAGGAGGGGCGGATACTGCCCCTTTCAGTGCCATTCGGGACCAGATTTTTTAAGTGCGAACAAAGACGACGTGACAGTGGATTACGGTGTCCTCTCTGGGAGGTAACTGCTCGGACTGCCCAGCGGTCACACCCGTAGCTAGGGATCAAGGCTACGTGACATTAGCAGCTCAGGCTTTGGGCAACGCCTGCAACAGCCTTATCTCTCCCACAGTCACAGACTGTTATAAAATCCCTGCTGGGGTCAGCCGCTAAAGCATGTGTTTCACTGCTGCTGAATAATTAGAGAATTTCGGCTCGCGAGGCTCTGCCATATACACTGAATGTGAAAGGGGAATAAAAAAAACAGAATCAATATTTTACGGTAAAACATTTCCTCGTCAGCACTGTAGAATAATCATAAATATCCATTACAATTTTAATAGGGTTCTACAGAAGGTGTACAGATTTACACGTTACGTATGTAAAGCTTTCATTTGGAATCCAGTCCTGTTATTCAAACACATGGGAAACCATTGGTGGAAATGTAACAAATGCTTGCTTAAAAAGCAGCTGCAACAATGTGTCAGACGAGTTGCAAGACTTCCACTTGTGTAGAGCAGACCTGGGTCAAATACGTATTTGTTTTGGATTCAAATCCTTTTCTACACTTTACTGTTCTTGTCTGGTGTATTGGAACTAATGAAATACTCTCAACAAGAGCAAACCCTGCCTTCTGGTCATATTGGCAGGCTCAGTTTACACCAGGCAAGATCAATAGAGCACAGAAAAGTATTTTAATCCAAAACAAATACGTATTTGAATCTGGTGCAGGGACTGTAGGTTTATTTGAAAATGAACTAGCATGTGTCTTAATAAATAAAATAAAAATTTAAAAGAAACTAAGCATGTGTAATTTCAGCAGGCAGTGGAAACAATTTCCTGCCCATGCAATATTCAGGGCAGCCTAGCCGGGCAGTGCTCTGACTGAGTGCAAAGGTTTGCTAAACGCAAACCCTGACCACTACATCCATCTTGAGAGACTGACCAAAATCAATAGCAGAGACGCTTATTGTCCCTCCTTAAGGATTCAGGGTGAACTCCACAGCAGGGTTTAATTGATCAGGGCGTGATACCGACAAACAATTAATATTTAACAAAGAGAACCAGGGAATTTTAAAACAAACTTTAGTCTTCAAGCTTTCATGCAGTCATATGGGTAGTATTGAGAGCATTCTCTAGAAAAATCTTGAGAGGGCTGGGTTTCTACCCATTATCTGTTTGATTTAAGTAATGGTAGAAGGAAATTGTAGGGAAAAGCATCACAAAATTACATAAAACAACTAAAATATGGTCAGTTAAATGCTGTTTTGAAATGTTTTTGGCATGTTATTTCTGAGTCGTTATTCTTATTTAGGGCAATGGATTGCATCTGTGATGCTGAGAAGGGAAGTACAGGTTTATAATGGCTACTATAATAATGGCTACTACTTCTCCACATCTTACACTTCAGCTTCAATGTACAAGCAGGGCTCCAGCACCACGGACAGCGTCAACATCACTCCCGGCAGAAGCTAATCATAGCAGTTGGTAATGACTGACTCACCAGTGGCTTTAAACTAAGCCCCAGGTCTCTAGTTTTGAGCGAGGGATCGGGGAAGCTGAGAATTAGCTTAATTGGCTTGGGAGTTATTCCTTTGTTTTCAGTTTTGGTTTTCTTTTGTTCCTTTTAATAATAATTTTTTCCCCCCTACTGTTCTTTTTTCCTCTACCAAACTGGCCTATTAAACTGCAAAACAAAGCCTTTGTTTGCCTTCACAGCTCTGTACTTAGTCTTGTTCCTCACAGTTGCCACAGAGTTGTCACACTTGGCATTCTATGACAGCAAATTTTTCACATTTTCCGTTATACAGCTGAATGTTTGTGAAAGGTGTCCAGTCTAGGTGAATTCTTAAGTCTCCCACCTCATTCTTAAGTGTCAAAAGTCCATAAATCCATTTAGGGCCTGTTTACATATGGGGCTGGGATTCTAATGCATTGCCTTTTTAAACACAACACTTTATTGCTGGAAATGACAGATGCTATCAGGTAACTATCCTGAAAATGTGACTTTCTGTCTTGAATGTTAAATCACAGCATAATGTCTTTCTCAAAAATGCACATTAAAATATACCACCTGCAAGTGGTGACTGAGGACTTATTTTGCTGAAACATTTAATGAGACACTAAGGCACAATACGGGTTATAGGAAAAAATCAAAATTCCTTAAAGTTATATATGGAGTTTATATTAGCTTCAGTTTCCAAATTTCTAAGCACATTTCAATTTTGACAAAATATGTTTAAGATTTCTTAACCTCTGCGCCTGTCACCTCTTTCATGAAGCTACCTGCATGTTAGAGCAACTAACAAACACGCTTTATGTTGCTAAATCACACTGTTGACTAAAATGCAGTTTGAAGCTAGTCCTCTAAAACGAGTCATGCAAATAGAATGGTGGAGCGTAACCCGCTCCCGGGTGAGTTGGTTTAGTCAGCGGAGAGCTTCCCCAGAAACACCAGGTGTGAAGCATACGCACCCAGTCCTGGGACTCACACAGGCCTCAGAGCAGCATAGTCAAGGTGGAGTTGACAACCTTTATGAATAAACCATCAAAACCAGCAGGAATAATCCCCTCGGTCATCAAAGATGGATGAATACACATTGACATGTGCATGCTGTTACCCGCGCCTACCAAGATTCTGTCTCCACACCGGTCCTGATTCGAGCAACGAGGGTCAGAATGTTTGACCTTACAGGAGAGCGCTTGCATAGGCTGGCAGTGAGTTGCCCAATGGACTCCTCTCTGAAAACAGACTGACCAGGTACCAATAAGATTCTCAGAGATTTAAGCATTTTCAGGACATTGTGGAGCCAGCTAATAGACTGACGCTTAGGTGATTAAAACTGTGCAAGTGCTGTGACAACGTGTTGCAAAATTTAAATTGAGCTAGAGTACCTGAGGAGCATTTTAACCAGGAATTTCCATAAAGACAAACTTGTGCATCCTGTACTTCATTAGAACAATATTTTATTCCAAATCCCCAGTCTGTGCATGTCAGGAGATGCACTAGAACAAGGTTCTTGCATGATGCAGAACACTGCCCCCCCCCCCCCCCCCCCCCCCCCCCCCCCCTTCCCCCGAGTTAAAGTAGGCTTTTGACTATCTTGGGTATAATGCATACTCTCTATAATACTCTACATGTACACTGCTTACATGAATGGCACCGCTCCAACCACACAGGAAAATTGCAATGGTACTGTATGAGACAATGAAGCGATGTTTCTGCACAGAACCCTGTGATTTCGAGAACCAACAATTGCCAGCGTTTCATTAAATGGGAAGAGAATTATGGTATCCTAACTGAAGTAAATAAAAGGTCTCTGCTGATGGAAGTTCACGTGGTTGACAGGACTGTCAAAGCAGTTCAGAGATAATTAGCTGCTGAATGGTTTTTGTAAACAGACGGTGCTTCTCCAGCACGGTTCGTTTAAACCCAACCACCAGCACCTGAGCTGCCGAGCAGGCTCACAATATTTAAGGTGAAAAATAACATTGAGTTATACTCAAATTAAAACGGGAATGACAACAGCTGTCACTTCTGCTTTCAAATTGATACGTTTTAAATGAAACACCAATCAATCAGGACTACTACTACCAAGTAAACAGTATTATCGTCAGAATAATTGCGGTACGCTGGAACTAAATTATGCACTGGATCAGTACATTGAAAAGGCCAATCTTTTCTGAAAAGAGTACAATTTTGATTCTACGGTGCTTTGTGTGGTCAAGCACATACATAACCAATAGCCAATTATTAGACTGCTAGACTCCAGGTAGCTTCAGCATACAGCACACCAAGTAATAATAAGAGTGACTGCATTTGCACTTGGTGTTGTAGCAGGAGTTCCACAGGGATTCATTTTAGGAACTCTTTTGTGAATGACCTTGAAAATGTCATTGCAACTGAACTAATCACATTTGCAGGCGATACAACATTTGGTGGAGAAGCAAACAATGTAGAAGCTACTAAAACATCACAGAGAATATCTAAATCAGACCCAGAAATTATATGAAACATGACAAATGAGCATTAACATCCCATAGCGGCAAAGGTTATAAAGCTGTGAACTATAAACATGATAAGGTTGTGAATAACAATGAAACCCCAATTATGGGGCTTCAACAATCCTATCGGTTTATGAAGGCCTTCATAAAACACAACTGATAAAGCCGCTGGGAGGTTCTACTGTGTAAATGTATTTTCACTGAGCACCATGCTATTCATGTAGCTTGGACGTTGCTTGGTTGAGTTAGGCTATGGCCTTCGCAAAAGAAGGCAACAGTGCCAAAGTCCACACCATATCATATTCCATCCTGGTGATGCAAGAGCACTTCTCTTATCCTTATAATTCCACATTGACATCACTGGCTATGAGCAGGTGGCACCTGAGTAAACGTATTTAAATCTGGAGCCAAAATCCCATTGATTGCAAAGTTTTTCCAAAAGTATAACGTGTAGACAGCTCTGTCCCCAAGCAATTCAAACAAGATCGCCCCCCTGTTGAAGGCAGACACGCGTCTCGCAGAAAGAAAATGGGGGGTGGATTTAAACAGAACAATGCAGTGGGAGGCATGGAAACGTGAACTGGATTGATCCTCACACAAGAGGAGGAGGTAACTGTTTACAGTGGTAAACTTTGGATGATTTAGAAAATAATAGGTTAACTTTGCATGTCAGAATGAGGAGTTTAATGCTTCATGAGTACAAAAATGATTTCCCTCCCCCTTTGTTTACTTGCGTTGAGCAGTGTTCAATCTCTCAGTTTCTGAATTTTGCCCTTTTGGAATCTTCAATATTGAGTGACCTTTTGTTTCCAATAGCAATCCTTTTTAGAATTGAAATAAAGAATGAGGTTATCCAGTTCTTTTGCCTGCTGTACAATACAATGGAATTCAACGCAAATGGAATATTTTTGGTAAGAAAATAAAACTCCCAGATCTTACACACTGATAAAACTTATACACACCTTTTTTTTCATACAATTTTCAGTGGAATGAGAAACATCCTTGAAAATTAAGAAACATTGTGGAATTGCAGTAAAGGCATAAATCAGATGTTGAACTTTGTAAAAATGACTTGTAAAAACGATTGCTTCCATAATACATGTAATTACCGCAGCAGGATGTTTGCAATGGATATGTTCAGAGTGCTTTGTTTTCTGTTTCTAGCCTAAAATAATTGGACTGCATATGTGATGTCACATTGCATGAAAGCAAATTAAGCATAAAAAAGATTAACACCTGATTGTCTCTGTTCAGAATGCACCACACCTGAAGCTATAGCACACAGGAATATTCTGGAATCAAGGGGAAATCTTTCTTTCTGCAGCACCGGGAGGCAATAAGGTAATATTTATTTCCATAGACAAAGACCAAGGCTACATCTTAACTCTTATAAACTGTAATAAAATAAAGTGGATAAGGCGCTTTCTGTTCTGGTTATATATGCGTATAAACACTCACATGCCACCTGGGAAAGGTAGACTCATCGCCTAGAAATAATAGCCTAGTGTGAAAATGGCTGCAGAGGAAAAGACACATTTTCAGTGCATTTTTCATACGATTTCCATCGGTAAGATGGCTTCATGTTTCATACAATGGGCCTCATTCACAAAACACTTCTTAAATTATTCTTGTTTTTGTTCTTAAAAATGTTCCTATGATATGAGATTTATGACACATATGCAGACCTTTGTTTCTGTGCCTATCCCAGGTGTATGAGATGATGAATGCTGGCTGTTTGTAAATTTCATGCACAATCCTGTTCATGTGATTAGCATAAGTAAACAGCCTTGAGCAAATACAGATTGAAAAATGATGAATGCCAAAGTGTTCTTGGAAACGTTCTTACACAAAGTTTACGATCAAATGTGACCATACACATGTTTTGTGAATGAGGCCCAATGCGTACATAGGAACAAAAAATAGGACCATGTATAACTTCAATCACCGGTGGTGGGGCCCAATGTGAGATTTTTTCTCAGGGCCCAAAATCACTGGTGGCACCCTGGTGAGACATTTAAGTTGATTTGTGCCCATAAGTAAATTGTTTTTTTCTCTTTGTACCGCCAAGGTGAGAAGCTGCTCTAGGTGAGATTGTGCTCTGGAAGCAGAAACACTTTCCGTAAGCAGTAAGATAGGCACACTGCAAAAAAACATATTTCGATTCTAACCTCATCTGTACATCTTACACTTCCTTCATTGCAGTAGCTGCATGAAATAGTTCCTTCAGTCGTCAAATTAATCTTCGTGATTTGTGAAAAAAAATATTCTCTTCCATAGAATATTTCAGAGCTTACTGCCACTTCCTTCTCATATCTCTGGTGGGATCCTGCTGTGGAAATGGTGTCAGTCTAGCACGGTGGAGGAAAAGGAAATGCAGCATGTCAGGCTGACCAGAGGTGCTTGTACAAAGGCTGTAATTGCATGAAACTTTTCAGCGTGTGCACTTTAGAAATAATTCGCCACTTTCCGCTGCCTTGGGCAGGCACTACTATTTATTTATGTATTTATTAATTTATTTGTGCATTTGAGTAAAATGCAGCCCGGTGCTTTCCGCACCGCTGTTCCCGATATTCCATTTCGGAGCGCACTGCTGCTCGTAATTAGCTGCGTCCGCACACGCGGAGTAACAGCTGGCCCCCCGCTGGTGTATCACTGACCCGTCGCAGGGGACAGCCCGAGGAGGCCCTTAAAAACGCTTTCCGACGAAGCGCTGAAAAATCGTGTCCCGCGGCCTGGGGGCTACCTGCCAAAAAAAAAATCACAGCGGGACGTCAGAGCGGTGATATTTCAATTCATAAACCGCCACGCCATACGCCATTTTAAGATTCACGCTGTGAAGGAGCCGGGAGACGAGAGCCATTTCACGGAGCGCTTTTTATTTACATGCTCCGGCTTAGAGGCTTCACCTCTATCATTCAGAAAGTGATTTAACCAGCTTGTGGAAAAGGAGCTATCAAAACCAGGATGGCAACCAAAAGTTTACGCTATTATTTGAGAAATTGATTGTCTGGAAGTCAAACTTCCCGGCTCTACTGTCAGTTTTACAGATGTGATAAATGAACAGATTTAGGGAATCAGCCAGTTAGGTGTGTGTGTGTGTGCATATGTACAGTATACTGTATATAGCGCATATTTTTTGTCCATATGCATTTTGCTGAATAAAAATTGGGAATATTTTGTGTACCCCATCCTGGAAGTACAGGTGGGTTGAACGTTTTTTCTTTTTTCAAGGATATATTGTTCTAATTAAGAATGAAACTGTTCATTAATGTACTATTATTCAATTCCAAAATGATTTCATTAGCTACTAATGAGGCTGGAAGTTTTCTGTAAATTAGATCTGATACAGTATCTGCAACTACAACAGTGTTCTTACAATTGATGAGTAGTGAATTACTACAAGAAATACAGCATTCATGCAACCACAAATTAGGCTTGCATTTTTACCCTCCGTAATCTATTTTACTAGTACACGTCAACTGGAATTGGCTGTTGGTGTAGGTACTAAACTTAAGAAATGAAAATTTGTTAGACCACACACACACACACACGCATACACTCACACACACTCACACATACGCACTCACACACACACAAACACAGGCTGAGAACGCACAATATACTATCATAACGATTATTACCAAATACATTTTCCGGTGTGTTGGCTTTGTTAACGTCTTTATTTTAATGTCTTTTTTTTTTTAATCATACCAAGCGTGATAGTGAACCTCTACCCAGTTCTAGATTAAAGCTCACCTGATCGTAATTTGAAACCTATTTCATTTGTTTGTGTGCTGGAAATGCAAAGTGGAGAGAGATAAACGCCTTTTTTTTTGAGGTGGCTCGCGGCTGCATTATTTAAATGATCAATCCACCCCTCGCCTCGGCATACAAGCTTTCCGCGGGGGGACAGGCTCATCACTTCGGTCAAATAAACACAGAATATTGGCTGTAAATCAATACATAAATAGAGCATCTGGAACACACTGGGGGCCGCTTTCAGTTTCCAGTAATGCACAGAATCCTCTTGATTTCACAAATGCTTTAATTTCATAGTTGTTTTTTTTCCCATGAAGTCTCCTCTGTGTTTGGAGGAGTCGCATATACTCGGAATGCAGCGCAAGTGGAATTTTGGTGCCGGTACTTTTGCCTGATTGAGCTCATGTGCTTAAATCCGAGTAAATTTACATTTTGCTGCGCGTGTGCAAGTGCTTTGGAGATGGGAGGTGAGCAGGTCTAAATACCAGCTTAGAAAACACACCCAACTTCGACTTTGCCAAACCTGCTTCAGTGTGTGTAAATCTGAATAGGGCCCGTAGTGAGTGCCAAAGAAAGTGTGTTGATTTCCACCCTATATTGCCTCATTTACATAGAAAGGGCCTGTGTACAGACAAATATGAGAAGGCAAATGGCACAGGGAACTGGACAGTTTTAAGGTCGATATTGAAATAATCATAGAAAGCTGGGAATTCTGGGGAATCTTGTGATTGAAGAGTTAAATATTTAAACGACTTGCCCATTGATTACATTGCACACAATCAGAAATTTCTCTTGCTTTTTTTTCTGTTTGTTGCTTCCTTCGTAAATTTACTGTCACCAGACTCTTCCACACTGCTGATGCCACCCCAGAGTGAACAAGTATATGAAATCCTAATGCACTGTTTCTCTTCCATTTCAATAAATTCCAAGTCAATCAAATGTAACGCATGACCTAAATATTTTATGAGGTAATATATTTTAGAGGTAGTAATTCAGCATGAAGGCGCGGATGGATTCCACAAAATACCTGACCTTAACTTATGGTTAATAATATCACTATCCTGTGATTAAATTACAACTTTGCCATTTCTACTTTGGTATCCTTTATTATGCGCTATAGGCCATATATTTATAGCACTTTATAATTGAAGGATTAAAAGTTTCGAATTTTGACCATTTAAATTATCTTCAGTGCAGTGCACTGCAAGAGAGTGTCACATCTGTTCCTGCCCCAGGTGCAATCTGTCTGATTACTCACCTGCTGGCAATGTATTATGTGTTGTGATTCAACCTGAGCAGGTGTAAAAGTGGTATAAACAAAGTCACTAGGGCATTAAGCAATTTGCAGAATTCTTAAATGTCTGGCATTCGAAGTGGAGGGTCATCCACAAATATACTGGCTAGTAAACAAGACACATCACTTTCTCCAAAAGCTAAGGAGGACTTGCATGGCCACAATCTTCACCGTACATCATTTAAACAGACCTTTATATCAGAAGCTACCACCCAGAGCTGGCTTTCCCTGCTCTTGCCCTTGGCTATCCAATCAGCTCTTCCAGCCTCCAAGACATGCGTGCCCAATTAAACAATAAAGCCATTTGAATAATGAAGTTTAGAGCACATCCAAGCGAACAAAAAAGGTAATTGAGGTGTGGAGGTTGGGAGCCCCGCAGCAGAAACGGTTGGAAGTGGCAGTTTAAACCCTGTTGTTTGAGGTCCATTGCTAATTTCATCCCGAGTCTTTGCTTCACAGAGAGCGGGGTAGTCCAGAAGGTGCGGAAGAGCTGGCAGGCAAGCAAAGATAAGAAAAGTCAAAATGACAGTTGAGGAGCTTGCTGAGGAGATGAGAGGCAGCGACCGTTCCTCGGTTTAGAGGCAGTGGGAGGTGGAGAAAGGGGGTACACTCGCCTGACCTCCAGGGACCCCTAGTTTTACCACCTGGGAAGAAGGGTGGAGAGGGGGCAGGTTTTGTTGTGGAGAGAGCTGTGGAGAGGTAGATAACAGACTGGGGGAAGGGGGGGGGGGGGTGAAGGGATTGAGAGATAAGAGACCAAGAGAAAGAATGGAATGTGCCTGAGAGGACAAGTTTTACAGTGAGCTTCTGATTTCTTTCACTCAATATATATATTTGTCACATACAAAAACATAGAAAATATTCATATGTATATATTTCTCCTTGGTGCCATGATTGTGTGTGTGTGTGTGTGTGTGTTTGTTCATCTGATACATAGTAAAATGTGGGTAACTCCAAGAAGGATAAAAAATATATTTTATCAGAGTAAAATGTTCCCTCCGAGTTGGTTTAACTCTGAATATTTTGCTGCATATGTGTCAATGACCAGAGTAATTGTCCTCGCTGAATTATCATTTTCTTTTTCTGAATTTACATATTAATGTAGGATAGTGCATTATGCTCATGTAGGATACTTGCTTTTTTATTAAAATAATGCTCCAGCTGAAAAGCCTGTTACTAAAATTGCAAATTTTAAACATGTAAAATGTGTTCAACAGAATTTTATAACTATGCAATTTCCTTTTCTCATCTCCCAAGATTTGGATGTGCTCGATCACAATTAAACTTTGTGGCCCGGTCGCATTTTAATATCCGCGAATGAACAATGTGTTATCTGACTGTTTAATCATTCCTGGCCCAACAAAGTCAAGTCTGTTCAGCTCTGCTTTGCTCAGCTCTACTCATAGTCAATATTCCAGCTCTCGCTTGATACAATACAGAAGCTGGTTTTTGATATAAAAAAAAAATAACTCTGGGCATGGTAGCTAGCCTTCAATATGAGACGTAATCAATAACTATTGTATTGCTTTCCATGGCAATATGCTTCACCAGTTCATGTCTACACACGTCTTGCATGAACTAGTATTGTCCAGAATACAGCAAATATGCATAAGTAAAGTATTAGGAAAGACCACCTGAATATAATCCCTACTCACACTCTGCATTAGCTTTTAATTAGCTTAGCCTGCTCTGGGAGCTGCATGCCAACTAGGGTAGATGAAACTAGGGAAGATGGCTGCACGCTACTGTATATTCCTGAGCAGCTTTCCATCTCCTTCTCAGAACAAGATAGCATTTGTTTGAGATGATGAAAAAAAAACTACTCAGATTTCTAATTCTCCTCCTGGATTACACTTAATTGGATAAGTGATATACCAAGAAAAAAAAACCCCCTGTGCTATGAAGGACAAGTACGGTGATCCCCTGGTGGTATGAAGCAAAACTTGAGGGTAATTAATCTTGCTGGGGGGTAGTAGAACTCCAGTGAGACTACCTTTAAAACAGAAAAAATGGAAATGCCTAGACACTGGTAAGAATGTAAAGGCATCATGCTGTGATGCTACTGAAATTTTTTTATTTTTTCACTAAGGAATCCTTGCCCAGACTTCTGATAAATTTATGAGATTCACTGCAGCCCAAACACATATGGCACAGTATATAAAGAAGACGTTTAAATGTACGATTTCCATAACAACATTGGCTGTTAGTGTTATAAAGACTACTGAGTCATGCACACACATGGGCTTTTTAAATGTAGGCAGGCATTGAGTCTTCTAATGTTGTATCAAGACTGGCAGAAAAACCTTTTTTGGATATAAAACAACATATGGAAAGGCTGAAAGAATTCAGTACACCAAACTCAATCCATGAAATCCTCACAATAGTAGACTTAAAACAGCCCCGAACTTTCTCACACTCACACAAATTTTAAAGTAAGGATTGCTCAGCCATACCTCCTTCAAACAGACTTGGAGCATGTTCACACCTGGTTTGATTGGACTAAGAGTGGGACTTGGCTTACACAGAGCTATGTATGGGGTTCTGACAGTGTTGTACTATGGTGCAAACTAATAAAGCAAGCATAGACCAATATAAAAACTTGATCTTGTATCATCTGGTGGTGAACTTTTTCTTTTTATGCTCTACAAAAAACAAACAGATGAAGGTTCAATTACAAACCACAGCCTTGATTTCAGCCATCAACTCTTCACATATAGTATACCTCACACTTTTTTTCCCAAATAGTGTCCTCAGAAGATAAGATCATAGCACAGTACTTCAAAAAATGTAACACTGCTTCAGTGTTAATCAATCAATCAATCAATCAAATCACTTTATTTGTCCCCAAGGGGCAATTGCAGAGGCACATAGAGTAGTATGATTAATTTTGTATCACAGGCACCAATAACACAAGGAAGCATGATACAAGATGTCTATGTTCTCTGTATTATGCTGGTTTCTTTTCCAGAACACAACATGAGCTCCACAATATTGGCTAATGGCCAAAAGAAAATATGTATTCCAAATATGGCCAAAGATATGCCATATTTGGAATATGTGCATTTTATATAGAAATCCGCACACCTGATAACATCTTGTTACATGTGCAAATGAAAAAAAAAAAAAAAATCAAAGTATAAAAAAAGAACTCTTTTTTCTTTTCTTTTTTTATTTACTTTGAAACACACATTAAAAGTGAAATTTTTTTCCTGAATTCAGGCTGTTAATGAGATGTGATCTGTCAGGTTTCACACTGCAGTTTCACCTCTCAGAATCTTACACCGCAAGCAACACCCCGCTGTCTAACCGAGGGGTCACTCAGCTATTCTCAAACGGCCTCCACTGTGGGTTAAAAGTGCAATATTCTGTTTAGGCAGCACCTGGGGAATTCCTTCTTCCACACCCATCGAGATGCCGTCGGTGGCAGAGGTGCACTTTTGAACCCGGGCCATGAACTGCACATGACATCCGAAGGCACGATGACGAAGGTGGCGGAAACAAAAAGGTAAAACATTTTCATCGTCCTCGGGCGAATTGATTGCATGCAGGACTGTGGAAAGGGTTCGAGGGCTGAGAATGTATGGCTTTTCCATACGCTAAGCTGAAACAAGTATGCAGAAGTGCACGGGGGGTTTTGTCTTGCAGGTATTTCTGGTAAGAGGATTTGAGTAAGCCAGGGGGTCAAAAGATGCAGTTTGCAGCTTCATTTCAGAAATGAGTCTGCACTGGATTAGCGATAGGGAAGATTACTGCCGGCTTCGGAATAAGGGCCCCAGGCACTTTTGTGTACCAGGTCATGTAGAAACATGCAAGCACGAGGCAAACTCCAAATCTGAGTTTCGTGAATTTTACATTATCTTTGCTTCTACAGGGTGGGGAAAGCTTAAATTTATATCAAGGTTTCTGGTGGAAGTGAAAAGAAAGAAAATACTTTTGAGGGGATCTGCTGAATGAGAAATAATTCAGTATCCCTGTGCATTTGGTGAGAGTTTCTTCAATTGCAGTTCCATTCCTGCAGTGCTGGTGTGGATAAAGTTTGTTTTTGCTTCTACCCACACAGTAGGCTGTTAGTTATTATTCACCGCCACCACTTCACTCAGATTAGATCAACAGTTGTCATTCCTGATCTTATTAATACATTTTGCCAAAGTTCACAAATTAAACATAGTAGCAAAGTTGCTATGATATACAGAGAAAGACAGATATTTTAGAATGCATACTGAGGAGTTTTTGAAGTATTGTACACAAAATACAAGTACACACAATTACACACATCGCACACGGTGTTGTAGCAGTGTTTAAGGTTATATTTCATGTGCAATGCCGGCATATTAGTCTCTTGTCTTAAATCATTAATGCTCTGGCAAATTTAAATTTAAATATGCTGATTAAAAATCACATCAATTTTTCTATGGCTGAAAGCGAGCTGTTGTGATCAATCACATCCTGCGATCCAGAAGAGAGGTGAGACTTATGTATGCAGACATGGGTGATGCAATCTGTCAGTCTGTCCTGAGTGAAACAAGGAAAATGAGTCTAGTTATTTTTTTTTTATTTTTTTTTTACAAAACACGGATATTTGAACAGTGCTCTCGTGTTTTCATCATCTATATAACATTTATGTTGCTTTGACATTTGTAATTTCGGGCAAAAAAAAAAAAAAAAAAACATCAACTGAAAAAATTGAGATTCTGAACATGGCGCTACGCCGCTCTGTCGCGCTGCTCTCGGCGCAGCGTCTCATTTGCAGCTTCCGCTCTCCTCTCATTAGCGCTCTGGTTGTGTTTTGACCTCGCCGCGGCGGCGTGTATTGGATTACTCGGGCTGGAATGTGATTAATCCGCAGGGCCGGGGCTCTCTCCAGATCCGCGAGCAGCCCGCGCCGTCGTCCTCCGTCCTCACCGGGAGAACGCTGCCTGCTTATTGCATCCACAGAGCCTCCCTCTCGCTCCTCTTTCATTGAGTATCCCCTCAGCAGGGTTCTGTTCCATTTGCAATGACGGAATTCCGAAACTCCTTATGCTTCTCTTCTCAGTAATAGGCCATGGCAGGACTCACCCCAGTCCAGGAGCTCTGCTACACTGGAGCTAGGGGGGGTATATACAGTAGGTTGTTTGTTTTCTGTGCAAGGCAGCCTCCAGGTAATTCCACACACCGTAGGAAGTCTCAGACCTCCTGCTGATGTCTCTGAAATTGTCTGACAGACTTAATCATTACTCAGTTATTCAATTACTCAATCACTCAATTATTCACTAGCCGTCGTTCAGAAAGAGCAACATGATAAAAGGCTAGTCTAAATAGAGACTCAAATGGCAAAAAAAAAAAAAAAAAACTTTTCTTATCTTCCTTCATCACAATAAACAAGTGAAGTGCTGGCCCATTTGAGTTCATTCGACCAAGGGTTGCAGCAGTAATGGACATGTGAAAAAAAATGCATACAGCAATATCTTGTGCTTTCTTAGCTTCACAGCGGTAAGGCCGGCTTATGCTCTGCAACACTAACCATCACTTGGGTATGGTAAACACCACACAACTTTCACCAGTGTAGAATCATACCCACACTGTTGCATCGTTATTATTTTACACAAATCATCTGAAAGACAAGACGTTGATCGTACACAAGGGAATATCTCAGGATTTCTCAAGCACCTGTTTCGGTGAGGACCAAATAATTGGGTCATCTTGCAGAAAGAGTTATAGGTGAAAATGACAGGTGGTATATTTGGATCAGGTTATCAATTGTCAGCAATGCCCAATGTCCGTTGACATTCACGGTTGTAAATTATGAAATGTATAGGCTTTTATACAGCATCATTTAATTAGAAGCAATTAGTGCAGTGACTGTAGGCTTTGTTTTACGGGAATGTGTTGTTTTACCTAGTGCTGCATTTTTGGAATTTAAGAGTCTTGTCCCGCTGTAAAGAAATTCAGTGTAACCTGCCTAAACTAATGAAGGAGTTTGTCGGTCTTATTCCTTTTGCTGGTCGGGCTGAGCAGGGCTCAGTTATTTCTTATTTGACTTTCAATGTCTATTAATGCGACCTTGAAAGTTTCTGCGGGGAGCAACGAAAAAATCCTGAAGCAACTATTTCATTAATCTCCCCTAATGTGGCTGCAGGACTTGATCCAAACTGTAGGTCTTAAATCGCATCGTGTTAGATTAGAGAAGAATTAATGTATTTAATGTGTCAGGTCCTTGAAAATGGTGAGAAGAATACAAGTGTATTGACTTTATCTACAAAGCATGTCTTAAACTATCCCTTGGCAGTGCACAGTGCATTTCAACAGGATTTGAAACAGACAGGGAGGTTTAAGGGCAGAGAAACAGAAGTTGTCTGTCGATGCCTATGCATTGTTACACACAACTGTGTTACAGAGGACGAGCATTCTAGAAATGTTATTAACCAGTTGGTGTTTTTCATTATACACTTATTTGACAGTGGCCTTATCTGTTCATAACTGGCCACTATCCATACACGACAACACTAATGAATAATCTAAATGAAACATCCTAGAATAGCAGTCCTTTGTGTTGCAGTTAAACCTGTAGATTAAGCCCAGACTATAAAGTACTGATTTACTATGCATGAGAACTGCACAGTACATGAAAAACAATGTCATTGTTTATTTATTAAATCTGTCATTTTATTTAATAATGTATCATTCTGCTGTGGTCCCATAACACTTGCTATAATTCCGTGATTCAATAAAAAGTAAAGGAGATGTTTTCAAATATTAATCCATTGAATCTCAAAAATGATAATCCTAAAGCACTCAAAAAAAAAAGTTTTAATGCATTTTCATTTGTCTGAAATAGTTATGAAACTGACATTGAAATGAATGAATGAATTATCCCAGGTAAAGTTGTCCTTATGTATAACCTTTGTCTTGCACTCTGTTGTTAAAGATGACATCCTTTAAATATTTTGAGAGCACCTCCCTGCCCCCACATAACCCCCAACCCAATTAAACATTGAATTCTCTGGAAAGTGGTCAGAATGTTTCCCAGGATTCTTAGGGTATTAGTGTAGCATGATGGAACTGGGCTTGCAACCCTGATGCTGTAGGTTTGATTTCCTGGTGAGGTGCTGCCATTGTAGTAAAGTGTTGGGTAAAGTGGTTATCCTGAATTGCTTCAGTACATGTCTTGTTGTATAAATTGATTGTGCGTAAAGACTCTGGGTAAGAGCATCTGATATGAATGCCTGAAATGTGTAGTAAAATTGTTTTTTTTTTTTTTGTTTTTTTTGGAAAAAGGTGGATCTTTACGACTACTCCAGCAAAACCTGTTTTGACATTTGATCTGTGCTGAATACTTATATTTATTTCCAATAACATGTCTGCGCTCTTTCCATTGACATTCAGTGAAAATGTCCAGTTTGAGCAGGGCTGACATTTAGAACTCCTAACTACAAGCACATAAGAGAGAATTCATTTGTGACTGCGTAAAGGTAAATATCAGCAAAGGCTTAAAAAATATAACGTTTTTATTTTATTCTTGTTAACACCTCAAAATCAATTTTCTTCCTTCAAAAATACGGTGGTGAGGGAGTCAACACAGCAACAACTGGTTATAGTTTAAAAATAATACAAGAGAAGTAAATACAGTACAATACAAAATTAATTCAAAGCTTTTCAAGAAGCATGTTTGTCTTTGCAAATGTAACATGTTGTAAATTCCCATTTCAACACTGCACATTATCAACTCGGTCACACTGGAATATCCATGGCTGTCGATGTGACAAAAAACACTTTTTAAGAAGAAGATAATAACATCAGGAGGTTCCCCTCTTTCCTCCTTCAAGAGGCCTAGCCACTACTTGCCCAAGCCCTCATAATCTCTCGTCTGGACAACTGTAACATTCCACAGGCCAGAATGCACCATCAGGCCACCGTAGCTGGCGCAGAATGCTGCTGCTCGCCTGCTTTTCAGCCTGCCTGGACTCACACATGCAGCGTCACTTCTCAACATTGGATACCAGTGCCTATACTGCATTCAGTTCAGTTCACGTGGACTGGCGAAGCAAACTGTGAATGGAACGTAGCCTGCTGCCTGTTCCTATCTACAGACAATGATTACACCACGCTCTCCGATCGGCATCCTCTCGCCGGCTGGCCGTCCCGTCTGACTGGCAGCCGCCATTGGCCGCCTCTGCCTTTCTCTGCCCTCGGCCTTCAGAATGACCTTCCCCGGCGAGTCAGAAAGGCGGAATAATTGGCGGTTTTCTGCCTTTTCGGTCTACGTCTCAATGTTGTTGTTTTTCTTTTCAAACTAACCATTCTTTGCCTTTGAGTCTTGCACCTTGACATAGGCCTTTATATGACAGTAACTCCGGCCTGGTGGAGTTTTCTTGCCATATAAAATGTAGTGTTGCAAGTCGCTTTGGCTAAAAACATCTGTCAAATGACACAATTGTGTGAAATAATGATGTGAACAAGTCATTCACGCAAAGGTGAACAGGCTTATATATGAAAGGTCTGTTTGCATCATCCAGCAATGCATCAACCCTGGACTTGAACACTCCAAGTGGACCTCTACTTCTGCTACATCACCTGGCTTTGTTTATATTAACGTATTGGTTTATATTAATGTAAAGCCCATTATGCTGCTTATACACATAAGCAATAGTAATAGATAGGTAGATTCATTCGAGTTCTAGCACTAGAAAGCACCACATATATTAAGAATTTCTTAAGATTTATTAATAGCTTATGAAACACTTCATTTTTGCATACATATTACACTGTAGCAAGTTGTGGTGGGAGAGTGATAATTTCTTCAGATGTTGTGGCAAGATAGCTGCATATCTGTATATCAGAATGTGTGCACATGTGATGGTGGGTGGGAGCAGAAAATCAGGCCAGGCTCACGCCTTTCTGCCTCCCCAGGCGAGATTGTGGATGGGGGGGGGGGGGTGGGGTTAGGGAGGGGGTGGTTGCTGGAGATAGCGATCGTGGACCCGGCCATGCTTGAAAGCACGTGCCTTCCACAGCCATGTACACCAGAGGCTGACTGCTAATCAGCCCAGGTGTCACACTGCCTCAGTCTTCTCAACCAGGCATGAACACACAGTGTTACTTCAACTACTGCTGAAATATGTGCATTTTTTATACACATTCCTTTAAAAAAAATGGCCATTTGCTATATTATGTGTACTGGTACGTGTAGGACCTCGTACCACTGAGATATTTTATCTTAAAGAATTACAGGCAATAGCTATGATGTCACAATGACCACATTCCCTTGGATTCCTACCATTAAGTTCAGGAGATATACCTGGTCCTGGTGAGTCAGTCTTCAGTAGCGCATGGAGATCAACACAGGTCTGTAAGGTCTGTGTGCTTCAGTGTTCAATGAAGACATAGACTGAACCTGAAACTGTGCCCTGGATATCTTTCTTTTCCTTTGGTAGCACTATGTAAGCTAATTAACCATTTTAAAAAACAGTGTGCTGACAGAATAATTAAATGTTTTATCTGGGTGTGTTTAATTAAAGTGCAAAGAACACCACAGAGTGGAACACTTAAAAATAATTACCATAATTGAAAGTTCCTCTGTCTTACGTATCTATGTAGGACAGCCTGTATTTTGAGCGCAGAAAAAAATAAAGGTTTTCTCATAGGTCTTTGGATCCGTTTTATTTGGTGGTGAAAAAAAGAGGCTAATTCACAGATCTGCATCAGGGTCTCTGCTTGACATGGTTTAATTATACAATTTTAATTGTAAATCAGCTGTGACATTGCTTCAGTATGTGTCTCTCATTAAGCGTTGCTACCCAGAGCACAGAATCACACAAACTTATCCAGTGACATGTGCTCACAGTAGAGTGTCTGAAAGGCCTCATATAGAGAGTGGGAATTTGACATAGGGTCCTATCAGCATGCAAAATTGAAAAAAAAATGAATCAAATGGATTCATGCAAACTTTCGTCAGTTTTATGCAGTCAGCATGGGAACTACCTGTGCTCTGAGCACAGTAAAAAGTAGAATACCAACATGTTACACAGCAAATAAATTTTATTATTTAATATATATGATAAAGTGAAAGTACTGAACTGAATGTGGCTATGCTGCTTAAAATGTTATTTCAAATTCAAATGTTAAAATGTAGACTGGCTCATATTTTCTCAATTTAATTGAAGGAGATAAGCTGTTTGAGTAGATATATTGGAGATTAACACACCAATGATGACTATGTGATAAGATATATGTCTATGGAAAATATTTTGTTTTGAACTTCCTTTGAGAATTAAGCATTAGAAGGGGGAATTCATCTGAAATGAAAAAAGTATATCTAGGCTACAAGGGTTCGACTTTGACATGCTGTATTTATAATTAAAGAAATTATATACACAGTCCAGTGTTAAATCAACTCCAACAGAGTACATTTGTTCCCAATTGGACTCACATGTACACTGTTAGAGTTGAATTAATTCTGGACATTTTAGTGTGTACTTGAAAGTGTCTAAGGGCATTATCAACAAACTCTCACAAATTTTCCCATGTAAAATGTACATTTTATTTAGAAGAATATTGGCAATTGCCATTTTCTATTTGTAGGTTATAAATACTGTGAATACAACGGGCCACCCATATAGTCCCACTTTAATAGCTACTGTTCACTAAAAGTGGAAGAAGGACCAGAGTACCAGGTAGGTCACCAGCAATGTCGAGGAGTTCTTCATTTCTTTTTGTCAACAGCATTTTTTCAATGGCCTTAGTCATCGGCATTGTTATTCATTTTTTTTTTTTTGTTGAGCATGACTGACTCTATAACATTTTATCCAAGACAGTAGAAAATGTTGTAAGTATACAGGTTTGTGGTTAGTGGCATTACATATCCAGTGGTCTACACATTTTCTGCCTATGTGATCACATGAGCCTGCTCATTACAGGAGCAAGTTATCGAAGGAGCATTATTATGAATCTGAACGTGTGAGTTCCATTTACAAACACCAAGATAAACACGTTCATTCTTTTATGAGTTTGTTATGAGGCAGCTGTTATTATATGGGCATGGATATTGCTTACACAGATTGCATCACGATTGCAAAATGTTTATCATCTCAAAAACTTTTACTGTAATTCCTCTGAACAGTGTCCCTTGGCGAGATAAGAGATAACAATCAAAGAAGCAACTTTTAAAAATGCGTGTCAAGCAATTGTTGGTTCGGCCTTTACACTACTCAACATACTGTACAACACATAAAGAATCCAAAGCAGTTTTTCATGGAGTTACCCATGGAGAGAGCACACACAGGGCACAGTGGCCAGTCTCTCAACATAAGCTGACAAATCCATTTATCTTCGGGCAGATCTTTGGTCTTCCCTTCGAGTTGTGTTGTGGCCTGATATGCACACGCTACACTGAGGGTTCAAGGACAATTCCTCAGACAAGGAAGCGAACAATTCATCTGCGCTGCCTCTGTATGATGCAACTATGGTTAATGAAAAATGCAATAGCCGTTGCATTATTGTGCTGATGAAAAACCTTGAGCTTCAACTGTTCTAATATATTACCTGTCAATCCTTTCCATATCTTTTTGCCTTTTTTTACTGTGAGCTTTCATTTGCTCAAGACCAACTCATTCAAAAAAGATGCATTATGTAGAAGATGAAAGACTAGCACGTCAAAGCGGATTTCCTCAATATTAAAATGGGCGCATTTTTTGTTTCCCCCACACTGTAGGACACAAAAAAAGAATCCAGAACAAAATGTGACGTAGGTTTGCTCAAAATACAATTCAGCGCAATACGGTCTTGCTGATGACCTTTCAAAAAGATTGATGATAGTCAAAAAGGATAATAGACTTATTACAAGTGGCTAAGGGTAAATACGAGAAAGACGCCAAGTCACTTCCCCAAGAGAGCTTTGCTTTCTTTATGGTACAGCACTCCCACAGTGAATCCTAGCTGCTCTCAAATATGGCCGACGCAATCTATGTGCATGTAAGCAATTCACAATAAACCATTCAGTGACACGTCGAGTTGCAAAGCCAAGACCCCAACAGGTCCTGATCGGCATGCAGTCAAGGTTGCATTACACATAAAGGGGCGGCTAAGCGATTTCTGCGTGTGAAACTTTCCATCACTCCAATACGCCGGCAGAGTAAACGTGTAGGAGTGTCAGAGCAAGCCGGAGGTAACGGGCCTTAGGTTTTAAAGACTAGTCATGAACATTGATGCACAGTGGAGAAATAGAGCATCTGCATTAGTAAATCTTTCCAATACCTCCAGTTAATCCACCCAATTCCAAAAGCTACCTCAGAGTATCTTAGTATTATGTCATCACTTTATTATTTGCTTTTTTGCCCAAATGTAACAGAAGAAGTTTAAAGGTCAGTGTTATATGCCACTTTTGAATGTGACACAAGCAATTTGGTCAACTTAAAATGTCTTGTGTATTGCAAAATTAGAGTCAATGGGAAACCCGTATACCCACAATTTAAAGATGATTAATGGTAGGAAACAATTCATTCTGTATGGATTAAAATTCCCAGAGAACAATGAGCAAGTGTGGTCGAGTGAATAATGAGGAAAATACCTTCTCAAATGAATTAATTACCACTGAACACAGGATTACAATTAATGTTCAGTTAAATTAATTCTTAAGTTTGGGGATACAAAAAATGCAGCCAGTGGCTCTATGGATTTCGACTAACTGCCAAGAACAAAAAGAAAAAACCAACAACAGTTGCCATTACCTTGGAAAAGGCTAATGTAATGTGTAAATTTAATTGTGTGGGCTTTGAGCTCGGAGGTACAAAGCATACACAACACCTGCTGCTAAGAAGATACCTGCTAACATGTTCTAATTGAAATGATTTAACTCTGTTAGGACAGAATGCAATGTCATGGACTTATTGTTGGGGCCGCAATCCAATTATTCTCACAGAACCATTGGGGCTGACACACTCCTGGCATAATTCAAGGATACTTTTATTTTCTTCACAGCAGTTAATACTTGATTTAACAGCGGCCATTTCCCTCAGTGTCCACAGCATTCCCAGGCATTAAATTGATATTAATCGCAGTGCATTCTGAACACACTAATTATTTTGCTGTTTTATTATTTGAGTAGTCATAGAAAATTATGTCACTCGGTTTTCATATTAACAAGATAGCTGCTTAATTATCCTTTTGAGCCAGAATGGCTGAAAGGCTTTTGTTTCCTCCATGACCAGTAGGTGGAACATGAGTAAGGTAACTGGCACTGTCTGTGAATATGATGCCACTACCTTTTGCCTCTGTTGATTTAGTCAATCTTCCTTGTTTATTAATCTCAATAAAATTGTAATTAAGATATCAATATAAATTATTAATGGAATGGTTGAGCATGTTATGCTATGAATAAATATTTTATTTTTTATTTCCACATATTTTATTTCTGGAAATAAAATATGTGTATTCAGTTAATGTTTTGGACTGGATATTAATGACATCTTCACACTTTAATAACACTTTTGTAAGATTACAAAAATGATCCACTCATGTGACTGCTTAGAAGGTCAGTATAAACGTTATTTATTTTTTAATTATTATTATTTTAATTTGCCACGATACTAATTTAATGTTCCGCTGTTATCATCTTAATGGAGGAGGGTCAGAGAGAGGAGCGGGCATTTTCACTGATCTGCTTTTGATTGGATTAATTCCTGACTAATTGGCATGTGTTTCTACTGCGAGGAAAAATAAAATAAATCAATAACTTTAATCTTATTTTAAAATACTAATCCTCTGTAATCTTATGGTAATGTGGTTTTGCTGCAGTTCAATTAAAACCTCCCCTCAGTATGGCAAACACCAATTATGCTACAATTCTGAAGGAGATACAGAGGGAATAAGGATAGATAGGAGTAATGTTGTTTACTGAATAACTAATATGATAAGTGCAGTTGTTTCTCTATGCTCTCCATGTGGCTATAGTGTGCACCTCCAGCCATTTTCAATAAAAGCAAGGGCAGTCTACTCGGAAAAGCAGGCCAGGTTCACACTATTGGTTTTGTGGACAAGACATTGCATATGGCCACCCAAAACAGTATATAGTGACACAGTATCCTTGTATTCACATTATCCTCCACGTAATCAACTCCAACGGTTTTAATTCAACACTAACAAATAACATATGGACTGACTGTTATCTGTAGTGTTGAATTAACACTGTTAAGAGTTTAATTTACACTGGCTATTTTACTGCGTAGAGCAGGCTTCACCAGAGCAAACTCACCTCACCACCCATTGCGTGCACGTTGTTGAAAAGGTGCATCTGGGTTTTGCTATGTGGCTGTCATGCCAGCCCGGACTTGTCATGTGCAAACCACCTTCTCTCATTCCTTTCAATTATGTTACAATGGGCAGTCACCTCTGCAGTCAGGAGGCTTCGAACAATGAGATCCCTGTTAGCAGGTGTTGAGTCACAAATCTAATTAGCGTTCAGTGTTGGTCTCACCCGCGACAATGGCAGATTGACCAGACATCTTTTCAACACCTGACTTGATTCAAAAGGATTAATTAAGTTGGACTTAAAGGGCATTCTATTTACAGAATTGTGGATATACCAGAATTAATTTTTTTATTTGGAAAAATAATGGCTAAATTAAAGACTCATATTACATGAAATTGTATTGAATTGCCTAACTCCGTGTTAACTTTTAAAGCGATTAAGACTGTTAGGTGTACCCCGTGCTGTGTTAGTTTTTACTCTGAACTCACGGTTAAATGTAACATTTCACTCACTGTACTTTCGGTCAGATTGCTAGTGAATAGAATGTCCCAGGAATTTCATTGTGGCATGTAAACATAGCCAAGCGATGTACTGTGGGTTGTTTGTATAAAAAATGATCAATCTATCCCATAGTGATATTTTCAGAATTGAGTCAAATATGGAAACTGTTATTTCCCCGCACTCCCTTACATGAACTAATGATATATGATGATAGCATATGTTATAGAGCACACTATTTAACCGTATTAGAATCAGTTCATTCTTTAAAAAGAGTGAACGCAGTAACCAACATTAGTAGTACATTTATAGAGCCTTTTTTTCTTTTCTTTTTTGTAAAATTGAATATAATTCATGGGAAATGGGCCTTATATATGCATTTAGTATCCGGCTAATAAATACAGTAAAGACAAGCTAATTGAAAATGTTTTATTTATAACTTATAAAAAACTGTTGATAAGGTTTTAATGAGGTTCCGTAAACACAGATAAATCATAGGCAGGCCTTATATATGCATTTATTACTTTTAATGAATACACAAACTAATGATATATTAGTTTGCAAACAGTTTATTATAATAATCTATTTACAGTTTATAAGCAGACCTCAACATAAAACATTACTGAGCCATGCAACCTAGGGCACATTTGTCTCACAATGAATTCCCATTGACATGTGTTTCATGTTTATTAGTGTATGTACTTAGCCTCCGTGATCGCTGCTTAGTCTTATTTACTCTGAAATTGTTATGTTCTACCCCAAATGAAACTTTTTAAATATACTTTTCTCTGAAAGACGGGAGAGAGAACGATGGTGTCGCTTAACGGGGTAATTCAGTGGAAGCCACCGCACAAAAACCAAGCGCTGTAAATAAACCAAACCAAGGGGTCATAAAAAAGTGATTTATAACGCATTTGAAATTAATTCACATTTATTCTGCTTCATTAATTTAGATGAGTATGCTCCCTTGCTAAACGGTGTGACAGATCCATATAAAAATGATAAATCCGTCATGAAAACAATAACACTAACAGCAGAAATTAGGACAGAGCCAAGATGCCAACGTCAGTTGGAAGCCCTCTAATATTGTGCACATAGTGGAAAAGTATGTGCATGCACAAGTAGAGGGGGAATAATAAATCTAATCACATTAGGCACATATCCATTCATAATTACGCATAATAAAGTTTTGGGACCACCAAAACATGTAACACCTGAACATTACGAGCTGTGTATACTAACTGGGAAATTAATGACATTTTTGCGTCTCAAATATTATTATTTGGACAAGGCCAGGGTCCGATGAGGTCGCAGACAGTGTCCAGTGTACGACTGACAGCAGCAATATGTTCAAGCATACTGATAAACAACTAGAGTACAGTTAATTGTCATCATAAAACACTGTGCCCCTGACAGTGTTTGTGTATTTTTTTTTTTTATTGGCCCAGAGGGAGCACGATAAAAGTTATTTTAGATATTTAGATGTGTTTCTGATGACCAGCTGGCTATACAGTGGGAGGTATAAGGCATCTGGGGTGGATCAAAACAAGGAAATACAGTTGATGTATCTCCAAAGCAGCACGCACACAGAGCCGTTGACAGAATTTGATGGAAACCATCCTGTTTCATTCAACGTTTTGGACATTTCTGTGTGACCTAGCTTCTGTGCTGTGAGAAAAAATTGTGTGAGGTCTGCATCACCGACAAAAGTATGTGGATCCTCTTATTAACGCACTATGGTTACTGTACAAATCATAAAAAACATCATGCACTAAATCTGGACAGTCAGCCGTGAGTAATAATCCAACTGTACTTTGGAAATACTTGTGAAAATCCCACGCCGTTGAAAGACACAGCAAATTAATGGAAGACCTCCCAGTCATTGAGGACAAATGCAGACAGATAATGCACATAATAACAGTACAGCAGCACGTCCAAAAAAAAAAAAAGAAAGAAAAAAAAAAAAAAAAATGAACACATTTGTTTTCATGTCATCCCTGGCTTTGAGCTAGCCTGTAACCAAATTTGAATATCTTATAAACGAAAAACGTCCCTTTATGCATTACACAATACAAGAATGCTGCCTCCTGACCTTGTGCTACCAGCGACTGTAAAATGATGTGGATGTTCTGTTTCCTTGGCGCTTTGCATTACGGAGATAAAATGGTCTAATGGCCTTGCAGAAAACGTGCGTCCTATCAACATTGTTATTCATCACGGAAATTGATTACGACGCTGACCTTTCGTGGTACCAAGGCTCCGACCTAGACTAATTTTACTCTGATAAATTCCTGAATGCACGCTTACTGCAGAAGTTATTGACCAGTAATTTACAATGCTCGAACTTACAATAGTTCTTATTATCAAAACCATTTAGCAGCAACACAGTCTCAAGGATTTTTTCTCAACCAGTGACAAATACCATTCTGAAAACACTGTGTATGCATTTCTTCATTATTTGAAATATTTCATATTTTCAAGTATTTCTGTACAGTAGGAGTCCCTTGAGCAGTGCAGATTGCATAGCTCTCATGCCATGCAGCTGAACGATATCATTACCTTGTTCAAAAGTACTAAAGCAGCACCCCCCAGATAATTCAAGCCTGTAATCTTCTGAGATAGAGATTATGTTCCTTTATCGCCAACCTATTCCATGCATAGGAAAATGGTTAATGCATACACTGATACACTTGGAGAAATCTCAAGTCATTTTACATCCATTTCCTCCTACTCCTGATGCCATGCATGCTACAAATCCAGCTTCATAAAACTTACTGATGCTCAAGGCCCCTTGATCTGATTAAATAACTGTTTTACAAGATGCTGATGAATAGTTTATTAACATTTATTTTCACAGCAGCAGGGTTTAGAAAATCAGTCGATATGAAATGAAAAAAGGACAGTTGCCATGTAATACTGTGAATCAGATATTGTAGTATTCTTCTTTTGTTCCAAAGTCAGAAATTCAGAATTAACCATTTTTAAGAAATAGAAATATTTATAGAACTATCACTGTGATAGAGCCCTTTGTATTCACAAGGTGGCTGAAATTGTATGCATTAAGTTGCAAAATAAACCACTTCTGAACCATATTATGTTTCTGAATCAGATTCTTTTTTTTCCGATGAACAAGTCAATATTCCAATTGTGGAGCTAATCTTTTGTCACTGTACACCTGCTGGGATTACAACATCATGATGGTTTTATAGAAAATATGTATTGACTTTTCCATAACAGCTGTCTTTGGGCAGATTTTATCCATATTTTCTGGTATGGAAAGGTCTACATGTGAAGATCTGTCAATGCTCCTAAATGTCATTACCCACAATACCTTGCATTCTCATCAAAGCTTAGATGGCAAGCAAAGTCACCAGTAAACCAACTGTACTCTTTGCAGCGAAAATGTTAAATAGCAAACCAGCAGTCTCTACTTGACATTCTAATCAGTGCTTCCACTCAGACAAATTAAAAATACGGGCCTCAATGTTCTATCCATTCTCAAAACAATGCCCATTTCGTCCACTCGCCCTAAAAGGAAAAAACTCATTGTTTGTTTCCAAAGCCCAGTTGCATAATTGCATTCCTTCACAACAGTGACATCTGAAGGTTTGCACAAAATATTTTACACTTTCAGAAAAAAAATACGCTCAAAGAAAATGAAAATTGGCACATTTCGTTGGAAATCGCCACACAGTTTATACACATGGTTCCTCATATTCTTTAGATGCAATTTACTTGGAAATATCTACAGTGCACATCAACAGAGCTGAAGAAGACACATTGAGCCAGTGGCCCTATGCGGTGGAAACCCTAAAGGAATCAATACATTAGTCTGTGTGCAGTGCATGTCTGTCCTTTGTATTTTATGTTGTCCCTTATAAGATCCTTGTGGTGATGTGGTGATACGAAAAGAAATTGGGTCAGGGAAAAAGGGGGGGGGAGTTTGAGCTGGGGGGTACAAAACATATTGTTTGAATCTAAGAAGTTATACTGATTTTCTGTTGTTGTATTAATCACATGGGTGTTCCACAATAAAAAAGACATTTGATCACAAAAAAGTATGATTAAAGGCATATGTGCAATGTCGGCCGCTTTGCAGGATGCCACATTACCGGGGAAAAATAAACGGTTGAACAAATCCACTGTTTTAATTAAACTATCTTTGCCCGCTTTTTCACAGACTGCCAGATCCCCGCAGTACCGCCCAGCGGGGATCGAGATGAAGCGGTGGAAATGTGCCACGGTCAGCCTTCCTGAACTCGCTCCGAACAATTTCAAAAGCCATCACGGCCGACTGAAAACCGGCCAAAAAATGTCCAGCAGCATTTTAAAAAAAGAAAGAAAAAAAAAAGACAAATCAGTTTGAGCAGTGACCCGAAGCCCCACACCTGCATGCTGCCATTCCACCCATCCCTCCCTGCCTCCATGCTTGTCTGCAGTTACTGGCAGTTGGAACTGGTGGGGGGATGGGGGGGATGAGGGGGGATTGTGGGGGTGGGGGCGGTGGATGGCAGACGACTACTCTGAGCTCAGTCCCAGCCACCGCTATTGATCCCCAATGCTTGCCGGGCCTTTGATTCACTTCTGAGGAGCTATTAGAGAAGGCCGCATGCCCGAACACCACTGTGCACGGCCCCCTGGCATTGATCCGATGGGGGCGACAAGGCGGGCTGCTGCCGGGGAGACGGAGGGGCGTGGCGACAGGTGAGACAGCTCCCGGCTCCTTTCTCCCACAGGGAGATCTCTTACTCGGGATCTCTCTCCTGTGGTCTGAGCTGTATATTACTGGGGAGTAGATGACCGTTTTCGTTCATGGCGTTGTTTAATTGAAATTATTCCAAACCACCCGTCTCCTATGCGAAATTTACAACAACAAAAAAAATTAAATTCAGGATAGCCATTTTTACTATGAAATGGATATGTGTATGTGGAGTTTCTCGGATTCCTGGTCATTTATTAATTCAGAACAAATTTAGAAAAGGTGTACAAAGAGATTACAGTTGAAAGGTGTCACTATCAAGAGGGGTAATGTCTCACTTTCCCAATAAAACAGGCTAATATTGAAAATAGAATGTATTCTTACTCATAAAAGCTATACAATAGCATGTATTTGTGTATTTATCCACTGCACTTTCTTTTCAGCCTGAAAATATTCCCAGCCCAACCCCCACCCCAGAATTTGATCAAGCAGCCCATACACGGAATGGTTTTCTGTGAGACTCTCAATCCATACCATACGGATTCAACAGACACATTTTAAATCTGACAAGTGCTGACAGCTATGATCCCATTAAAAACCACTTACATCTTTCATATTAGTGTCAATGGTGTCTGTACTTGCAGTGTATTAGGGAAGCACTTGTATAAATCACATTACATTCTCTATTTCAGAGCACTCTTTGTAAGAAAATCTATCTAATGGGCAGTAAAGTCTCAGAAACATGTCAACAGGGCCCAATTAGATAATAAGTTTATCGCTTTTGCATATTCAGATTCAGTGGGAGGAAATAATCTTGAGAAAGTGAACAGAGAGCAATCATTTTCATTTTCATAATTGGATGTTCTGCTGAATTACAAGTGCTCATCTATATTGGCATTCCGTTTGAAGTAAATGCTAACTCAGCAAGAGATCTGTTTTGTTTTCAGATCTGAACATTGATTAAAGGAAATTGTTTAAGGCAAGGTATGGATCCTGAAAGCAAAGTGATAGGGCTCCCGAAAAACAGTATAATTTCTTTTTATTTAAATTAGCATTTCTGTAAAGAAATTCTATCTGCTCATTGAACCTCCTCATCCCCCCAACAGCCCCCCCCCCCCCCACCCCCTCCACCCCCCCAACCCCCCCATGCAATATTGATTCATACAGTAGGAGCCTTTGTACTAGCACCAGTGCAGTGTAGTGAAATTGTTCCCTGTCTGTATTCCCCAGATACTTGTGTCCACCGAATTTCATCCACGGGAGTGTTTACGAGAAGAGGAGCAAGCGCGATTAACTGGGACTTCCTCCTTCATAAAGATGATTTTCAATTGAAATGGTGAAACCTGTTTATTTTGGTGGCATTGTCTTGTGACAGAAAGCATTTAAGGCAACAGGATATGCAGAAACTGGCAGCTCAAGGAAAATGCTCTTGCTGTGCTGATCCACTATCCCTGTAAAAAAAAAAGTCGGGATGGGGAGGGGGAGGTGTGTAAGTAGTTAGAGTGATTCCTCAAAAAATATTAGAACATAGAGTTTTCTGGGGTGGTAGGGCCCAATGTGAGATCTTTTCATGGAGCCCAAAATCCCCGGTGGCACCCTTGCCTGTGAAGTATCTGCATCTGTAATGTACATGTCATCAGGGAGTGGCTGCTCACATATGAAAAAACCTCACAACCACACATGGGCTCTGGGTCCTGGAAAGCCAGCGGTGGTTAGCAGTGAAAAGATTTTTCAAACCAACAAACAAACAAACTGTTCCTGCCTCAATTTTCTGATGCCCTTTGCAAACCCTTAGTTTAGTGATCGGTTTGTGGGTGAAATAATGTTTTCAGGGCCACAGACTGCCAGTTGGGAGCACTGTCTTCAGGTACTATGTACGATACTGGTACTATTAGCGAACCTACCTAATAAATAAATAAGTAAATTTGAATGTAGTACTTTCAGACTGATTGATATTGATTTCAAAATTGCTAATTGTGGATTGACTTAGGGCAGCATGATGGTACAGATGTGACAAAAAATAATGTAAAATAACGCTACTTAAACCACAGTTGTAAAAACAGCAATAATAAACTTTAAATTGATGGAGTGATTGTGAGTTTAAAACCATTATTTAAAACCAATGCATAAGACAATTCTCAGTATTACCTGGTAGAAATCCATTGTAATTGGAGAAAACTGTAAGAATCCATGGCAGAATGACATAAAATCCGTTGCAGGTTTAAGAAAAGTTATTTCCAGTTAATTTCCTTTGTCGGTATTCTATCAGAAAGCCTTTTATACTAACTTTGGATCGATTGCTAATGCCTTCGTCCATTCACTAGAGGGAGATCGCAGTCTTTTTCCTCATTCCAGACGGTCCTGAAGTGGAAATGCTTCTGATGTCACGGACTTTTCTCCCCCTTTTTAAGGTATGAAGTTACGTTTTCGTAGTGAATGGACTTCAAACAATAGTAGACATTCTTTACCTTGGGGAAATACTAACGGAGTTCATGAAGCTTACGCTGAGTTTTAATGGATGTACAAACGGAGAATGGGTGTTGGCTACTTAGCCGCTAGCTGTAGCAAAATAGGCTAGCTTACTGAGCTGAGACAGAAATTAATGCTAGCTAGCTCGCTAGCCATTTTAAGACCACCGTAGATCCACGTGAAATATGCATGATGTCTCGTAGAGCAGCTGAGGTAAACGTGAAACAGTATTCATTCTTGGTGTTATTGGTAATGCTCTTTTAGTGTAATAGCTTGCGGTTTATATGTTCCGCAACATGTAAACCGCAATAGTGGTGCGGAACATGTAAACCGTTTATAGTTTAGTGCTAAATGCCGAGTTTAATTACCGAGCGCATGTATGGGGAAATGCGTGGTAGCTATACTCCTACCTTACTGGGCCACTGCAGCCATTTTGTTTCACAGTGGGTCCACGTGAAATGCACGTGATGTCTCCCCAGCACAGTTTTTAGGGTCCTTTTTAATGTTCTGGGTGCTAATGCTCATTTACAGTAATAACTTTCAGTGTATATATTAATTGATGTAATGCAAGTGTTTTTGTTGGTTTGTTTTGTCACTTGGGACATTGTGAAGAAATATATATTTTTGTAACTAAGGTGATACAAGAGGAGAAGTATGAAATAATTAAATTAAAGGTAATAAATTAATTAATAATAATAATTAAATTAAACTAAAGGTCCTGATGAGGAAACACTGCTGGTGTAGATTCCAATCGTTCGCCCCCTTTTTCAAGGGGTAGAACACAGAGAGTAGCTGAGTCACCTCACAGCAAGCAGGTATCAAGTTTGAATCCTGGCTGAGCGCCTTTCTGAATGAAGTTTGCGTGTTCTCCCCATGTCTGCATGGATTTCCTCTGGGTACTCTGGTTTCCTCCCACGGTTCAGAGACACGCAGGTTAGGTTAACTGGAGAGTTTTAATTGTCCTTGGTGTGTATTGCTGCCTTTCACCCAATGTCTGCCCCCCCCCCCAATGATCCTAACCAGGAGTAAGCAGTTTAGAAAAAGGATGGATGGGTGGATTAGGCTAAGCAATGCATAGTAGGATATCCTAAAATCCAATCAGCTAGTTAGCTAGTTCCAGTGTACAGTGGCTGTATTAGATGCACAATGACTCATTCCTTGTAAAATTTGCATGCAAATTTGAGGGACTATCAAAATTTCCAATAAAATGGGCAACTTGAAAATAACACAGACACTGCCATAAATATCCAACTGTAGATTTTATGCAGCTTTTCATTTCTCCACTTCAGAATAATTTGGTTTGTGACAGCAACTCATATTCGCCCGTGACCTGAAATCGAAAAAAGAATAATCAGGATGGCCTTTGCAACGTGTGGACTGTAGTCCTGATACTTCTCAGATTAGCAGCTGAGCTTCCACTCCTAGTCTGCGAGTAATGTTTCATAAAAAGAGTCATCCATATTCTTTTTGGAGGCTGTCAATCGTGAGGAGTCAGAGTCATTCAACAGCAAAATGGGGGATAAGGAAAGGTTGGGATTTCTCTTGAAGATCAAGGCTGCGTGAAATTGGTTTATTAGTACCACTGTCTGATGAAAGATTTTCAACTGGTTCTCTCGTTCATACCATTATCCCCCCATTCACCCTTGGTACACTGGAACAACTCAAGAGCAAGAGTTCTCTGGTATAAGGCTAGAGAACATTCTGTCTAACCTCAGAGTGCCTTGATATAACTATGTTTTTTGTTTTTGTCTGTTGCAGCAGAATCCCACACGGTAACACTTTAGGTTAGAGGCCATTCATGTGTGTGTAATACATACTTAAATATATAATTTGCCACTATTATAAGTTTATTAAACGGATACATTTAAAAAGATGTTATTGCTGATTGCTATTTAGCAATTAATGAATGTGATAAAATGTGTTATGAAGAAGAAAGCCAAGGTGAACACACTTGGGAAAATCTCATAAGGTTAATTTAAATATTGATATACTGATGTGGAAGTACATGTTTAAAATTGCAACATTGCATACTGTAGCCTTGTCTTAACAGAACCTTGTTTCTCAAACAGAAAATATGGGCCTTATGACAGTATTTATGAATACTGGATTTAAAACGTTTTAAACTCAAATGTTTGCATACATTTCTTAGATAATGGGACCATGTTGTTTTCATTATATGGAATTGGTGTCCATTCGAGGCATTCATACTAAAAAAGGATACATAATAGAGAATTAATACAGACATTTTTTTTTTCTTCTGGAAAAAAAACAAAATCTGCAGAGGTGCTGAAGGTAACATTGCTGGGTTGAGTAGCTGCATTCAACAGTGCAGCAGCACCTTCAGCTAAAATGGAGGGAACTGTGTATAAAAAGGGCTGTAATTTCTACCTGAAAATACCCTCAAATTAAAGATGACAGCCTGCACTTAAAGCTCGTACTCAATGTTTTATATCAAAACAATGTGCTGGATTACAGAACCAACACAACAAAAAGCAGCTGCCTCTCAAACAGAAGGCAGAATTTCAAGGCAGCATTTTCACTATTCTCACAATTTTGCACATATATTTTTTGTAGGCATGTCCCAAACCAGAATCATCAAACCATGTGTCTTTTTAATGTGCCTTATTTCAGTTAAATTTGAAGGCAGCATAGAAATATCCAACATCAGACAGGATATCCCATGGATCTCTGCGGTTACCTCAAGCTTCTTCCATTAAAATAATGGTGGCTGAAAACAGCAGTTACAATGGTAGCAGATGGGTGTGTAAACAGTGAACTCAATAATTTGTTGTGGTTATATTTTAAAAAATACATTTTAATTAATTAATACACTGGAATAATGTATGTCAAGTTTCAAGCCTAGATGAGCTTTCCATAAGCTACCTGGCTAACTGCTCGTAATCGCATTACTTTTCTGTGACGTCATTCTGCTTTCAAAGTGCATCCGAAATGTGTTGCCTTGTTAAAATGCTGACTTCAGACTGAGCTGACTTTGTAGGCAGTGAGGCATCTGCCTTCCATTTGAGATGCAGAAGCTAAATAATTTAATTGAATAAGAAGCAGTCAATTAAACTAATGAACTGAAATCATACACTCTTTATTGAATGTGGACTCACTGCTTCAGAGTCACAAAACAGAACTGAAGACATTGACAAACAAGATGCTGATTTGAGATTACCAGAAAACGGAGAGAGACTGATGAGCCATATTTGTATATGTGTGTCTGTATATATATATATATATATATATATATATATATATATATATATATATATATATATATATATATATATATATATAGCCTATATATATATATGTGTGTGTGTGTATATATGTGTATGTGTGTATGTATGTATGTATGTATATATATATATATATATATATATATATATGTATTGAAATTGAAAAGGGAAAATAAACAGAAAACTAGTATTGAACTCCCCTATGTTTTCACTTTAAGCATTTACTTTGATTATGGTGTAATTTTTCTTCTTCGGTTGCTGTAGATTAAACCATAAAAAACAATGCAAGGTGCACAATGGTGAAGCACTGCAATAATAAACTCATTATTGAAAATGGCATTGTGCCTTTTCTTCTCTCTTTGTAATTGTTTCTTTAAAAGCAAATCAAAACATGAAATAGCATACTAAAAATAGCATACTTATTTTATTTTTTTTGCAATTAAAATAATCCATGTAAATATTTTGGTCAGTAAATATATTGGGACATTTTATATGTTTACCTGCCTTTTTCAGGAAAACCAAAAGGTTTGAAAGGAAAATTTCAGGCCAAGGTAAGAACTATTCTAAATGCTAATTCCTGAAATGCTTAAATGCTAAAACTGCTTTCAAACAGTTAAGGAAGATGCACACTGTTTAAACACTCCTTGTTTCAAAGTGATCCCATTGGACAGGGCCACTATATACTATTACGGATACACGTGTGAAATCAAGTACAGGCACGGGCGAAGACAGAACTGCAGTATGTAAATTATTGCATTTCTTGTGCACAGTGCAGAGTGCTTGCTGTTCAGTTTTCTGGATATTTACTGCATTCTAAAATAACCTCGCTGAGAAATATAGTCCTGTCTTCTTTGCTTTAAAAACAAAAAAAAACGTTCACCCTTTGCTATGTTTTGAGATTGTAAATTCCACCGTTGCCATAGCAAAGTGAATAAGCAATTAATGCATTCGTTAAAATACATTTTGAACCCGACTGTATTATAAAATGAATTTTATTCTGCTGATCCTTTTTATTCATCCATTCCTTTAGTTATTTATTTAAAGAACATTGAGCACTTCTCACTTCTTCCTGTAGAAAAGTCTGGTAAAATACAATTTACACCTGCAAAAGCTAAACGCTGCATAATCAGCAGCAAAACTACTACTATTCACCAGGCCACAAAGTCTACAGTTGGACGAGAACTGTGGCAAATTCAAAGCTGTGTAAGGTTAATAATCATGATCCAACCTTTTCCCCCTGTCCTGGTCTCCCAGTTATGAAATGGTTGCTCGTTATCGCTTCGCTTCCCATCAGTCATCCAATGGTACAGTGCTGGAAATGGCCTTCCTTGGTGAAATTGCTGTTGAAAGAGATCTGCGGCTCATCTCCGTGGTGTTCACGGCAAGCGACCAGACTCCGTTTTTGAATTTCCATTCCTGGTTTTGGTGAGAGACGTTGCTTGCCAGCACCAGTACAATCGGCTCCAGGATAGGTGTTTCAGCCACCTGTTTCAATGCAAGTCAGTGGTAACAATATGGACAGAATAGGCCTTTTTTTCTAACAAGAAAATGTAGTCACAATAGGTGTTTTTTTTCTTTGTCTAATCTCTCCTCGTTTTTCTATTTAAGTTATTGTTATTTGGATAATATTTTACTATATTGTATGGGATAGTTTGCATCACTGCCTTGTCACTGTACCTCACGCGCTCAGAGGAGGAACTGGACTCGGCCAGACTTCATGCCCCTGTAAGGGTCCCCCTTTTTCTCTACTGAATGGTCTTTGGCTCCAGTTTTTGCAACATGGTGGTGCCCAAAAACTGCACTCCCGCCATTTCAAAGCTTTTGGCTTTTCACCATGGCTTTTCACCATGCCTGTGGAAAGCCAATGGGTGATGTCGCAGTGTGGCTTGATCCATATTTTTTTCTACAGGGTATGCTTCACACCCTGCCTTTCGTCGCCTTCAGCTGCTATCGGGGGAATAGGTGTATTGTATGAGATCGAGCTTGGTGTCACGGGGGAGTCACGGAGGGTCGTCATTGCATTACACTTTTAACCTGATGTAATTGTGGTGGTAACAGCGCTGTTCTCTTAAGCTCTGAAACGCTGTGTGTCAACCAAGCTTGTGAGTTGCAGGCTTGAAAAAGAGGGCTTAATGGAGAGTTACGAGCTCAAGAAGAAAACCCGGAGGGCACTTATTAACTTCAGTATGCACAAAGGCAGAGTTCTGTAGTCAGTAGCCAGCAGAAAATTGGGTTCTCTAACCTGATAAAGTGGTCTGTGGCTAGTAGAGAAACTGGATTTAGAGGAGAGCACGTGCTTGTCTGCTCTGCCCTGAACTAACAACATTTAGGTTTCAGCATTGTCACGGAGTGGGCCTTTCAATGCCCAAACCTGGGTTAATAAAACAACTAGCACCTCTTAATATTCCCCCAGTTATATTATGCATTGTGTATTTTCCAGTGATGTTCAACTGCCCTGTGTAAAAAAAAAAATAAAAAAAAACCAAAAAGAAAAAAACCTTGAGTCCAAAGTTTAGAAATGGGTCAGAAGGCAGTTTTTCGCGGAGCGCGAGTTCTCCAGCCCTCCGGCGGCCTGGACGGCTGAGCCGCGTCTGGCACGGAGCGCCGCGCCCTTCTGAACAAGTGAAGCAGGCATAAGCCGAGTGACAAAAGGCCCAGATAAGGCGCAAAGCGCTAAACTAAGCCCTTAAGCTGGCCCCCTTGCTGTGACTCAGCTCGGCCTCGCTAAGCGCTAAAGGTCACCGCTCCCAGGTCTTTCTTCTCTCCCTGTCACCGCGCTGCGTTGGGTTCCTCCACCCCCTGTGCCCCACGCCCCCTCCGCGCAGGGGCCATGCGCTCCACGCGGCGGCCATTCCAAACAGCGGGGGCTCTGTCCGAGTGTATTCTTTAGCTCCGGGCTCCGTCTCGAAAAGGTGCATTGACGTCCTTTGCTTTTTTTTTTCTCCCCTGAATGGCCTGTTTTGTGTTGTCGGAGCTCTTGCGGGTGGATATGTGAAGACGGCCGCCCACGCGTTCGCTTTGCTTTCAGGGGGGAAAAAGACTTTCATGGATCATGTTGATCCTTTGACTGGTTCTTCCAACATGTGAGAAGATAATGGTTGAAGAAGGAACAAACTCCCCACAGAGACCCAGCAAAATAAAAGTTTGCGTATTGAAATTTTTTAGACGTAACGGGAAGTGTTCTGAGGGACAAAAACATTTCGTCCTCAGTTGCAGTGAAAATGTTTTCTGACTGCCCCTTGTAGGTTTCAACATAGTACAATATGTGCTTCTTCAGATTAAGGCCAGAGACACGTGAACCTCAGAGAGGACAAAAATGAATTTCCGGGTCTTAGGAGGTTATATATGCGTTGGAAGAGAAACATTCAAATGGTGGAAACATCTGTGCGGTGCAAACCACACCAGAGACACTCATGCACCGCAAATAAACAAGGAACATGACTATTACAATACTGCAGTTACAATAGAAGAATCATTAATGCAACATGCTTCAGGCACATCATCGGGGGGAGAATGATTGCAGCATTTGAACTCAAAAGTACCATGTCGCTGTTATTTCATTGCCTGCCTTGATGTAATTATGCTAGTTACATAAGCGACACACTTCAACAATCTGAATATTCTGGATGCTGATAAACATGTGCTCTCATACCCGGAATGTCTTGATTAACTTCATTGTGCATGAATTCGATTTTTGTTTATACCCGAAGCCAACGGAAAATCTATTTTGGCTTCATTACTTTATTTACGGCATTCTCCTTGTTCTCCCGCATTGCCCCTTGACTAGCCTTGTTTGCCAGCTTGTACTACAGTATACCATAGCAGATATAAAGCCTATGCATGCACACACGTACACAACACACCACACGCATATAGCATATACATTACATAGGTCTGTAGCTCAGCTGGCTGCTTATATTACTCATTGCCTGCAAAAGAACTGCAGGTCATAACCCTCTGGGTGATTTACAAAGCAACACAAAGACGAACAATGGCCAGTTTTCTGTAACGGCTAAAAATACTGTAGTGCCATTATATAGCCAGCATTGTGCAGGAGAGCGTTTTTATCTGCAGTATGTGCTAGTCACTCGAATTTTAAGTGTAGACTTTTCTCAGCAATGCCAAATTGAGTGATGCTTGGTTGCACGGTAACAAAACAAAGTTGCAGTCACCTGATTTCAGCCAGCCACTTACATCTGTGGATATCATCTGAGATTTTACTCAAGGCCAGGGAGCAGTATGCATTTGTGTGTACATGTCAATGCAGACTGCGGCCTGGGCTCTTCCACTACATGTATTCAATTCATATTTGTAATATGCACAGCTGGTGCAGCACGAAAGATCCTTTTCTTAAATATTAGGTTTGAAAACATTTTTAATCGTATTCCGATCAATCCCTACTCACATAGTCTCGTATGTACCAAGCTAATCTAACATAACTGTTACCATTGTGAGATATGTTACAGTATTAATCTTGTTTATTTTAATTCAGTGTTTGATGCACAGGGTTTCAAGTTTGCGGACCAAACTCTTTCCTTACCATCCAGGAATTTGTTTCTCTGCAGGCTTTATTTGCCTGCCTCTGCTGCTCAGTACACTGCCTCACACTGCAGCCAGCAGGGTGCTTTACCTACAGCTGGGTTTACTGTTCTTATCTATAAGTAAAACCCACACTGTGCTGAGAGAACGATATATTACACCAGCCTTTTTTCTTCCCTTTAAACATACTTAGAGCAGGCTCGTGCGGGGGAAGGGGTGTTGCAGGTGCCTGAGCACCTGCCCCTTTTGCCCCATGTGCCTGATGTGTTCCTTTGATTTGATTTTTTTAAATGAATATTTCTATTGTCAATAATTTTCATTAATTTTGGTAAAATATATTTCTGTACGATAACTTTTTTTTCAGTTTTTGTCAGTTTGTGTACCCTTTTCCCCACTTCGAGCACCTGCCCATCAAATGGCCTCTGCTCGACCCTAACATAGAGAGTTCACCGGTCGCAAAAGTCAACAAACTGTGGCCTAAATTCCATTGACATTTCTCGTTTTAATGACCTTGGTGTTTTATGAACATATTTAGCAACATACCCAGTAAAATGTCAAGTGTTCCAACTCTTAACAGATAGCATTTGGTTCCACGTTCCAGAGTGGAACCAAATGCTGTCTGTTAAGAGTTGAAATTAACACCGTTGAAGTTCAGTTAAGACCGGAACTTTTACTGTGTAGAAGTACATAGGAACAGTCCAAGGGATCCAATTCTGAGAGAAAATGCACCAGGTAGGACCTTAGAGTAGCACTGAATGAAGCCCTCAGCCTTCAATTTCTCCCATTTAATATAAAACAAAACAAAATACCTTTTTGTGTTCTTCCAAGGTAATTGAATTGAGTGGAAGAAAAGTCACTGGAAATAAAACAGTTATGTATTTTCCTTGAACTATGACACATTTGATTCCTTTAGTGTGAAGCATTTTTTTTCTTTAATCAGGATTTCTCAGCAGCAGCACAACGTCATATTTCTATCCAGTTCATGATAATATATAATATTTTAAAAGAAGATAGCACATAAAGAGAACTTAATTAATATGACAGTCTTGTGTGATTTCAGTTTTAACTCTCTTCATGGAGAAAGACTGGCTTCAGACAATATAGGCTATTACCGTGGACGCTTAAAATTTGAGAGAATCGCACATACAGTATTGCACAGATAAAAAGCTCTACTGCGCACCACTGCCTATAAATCCCTAATCAGCCTCTTGGCCCCGCCTTTTTGGCACACGCGGGGTTGCAAGCTGCTGAGGCTGTTTCTGGCAGACAGATGTGTGCCACCCGCGCTCTTCAGTGGAATCTACCTTTCTGCGCCGTGCGTGTGACAGGAGGGGCAGGGGAGGCTTCCAACATCTTCGGGATCAGAGTAATGAGGACCCGGGGGAACCCGTCGAAACGCACGCGGGGGGCCGCGGCGCTGGCGGGCGGCCCGTCAATCACTGAGCCACGGCGGGAAGTCAGTCACCTGCAAGCTGTCGCCACCTTGCTGGCACGGCGAACGGCGGGACGTCTCCCTAACGAGGGGCGGCGGTTAATGGCGCACAAAATGTAAAAAAAATTTTAAAAAACCGCTAGGCCCGCATCTACTGATTATTCTCACTGTGCCCCTCACCCTGGGCGCACAGACGTGAGCACCTACACGCGAGCCTGAATCCTCTATGCAGCAAGTAGACCACATAAAAAGTGCAGCAGGTTAAGAGCATGACTGTTGTTTGCTTGCCTGTGTTCTCATGTGCCTATGTTTAGTTTGTTATTGATGTATTTTTGTGCTTTTGACATGTTTTTATCTTCTAGCCCGCCTCCCCTGTCCTTAAGTGGCTTTTGTCGCTTGCCAGGCCGCCATTGTGAATAACAATTTGTTCTTAATGACTTGCCTGGTGAAATAAAGGTGAAATAAAAAAAATAAAAAGCATGTAGGTTATAAGCTGGAAGTTTGATGAGCATTTAATTGAGTATTTGAGAACATCAGTAGCTTGTTGAAGTGTGTGTGGGGGGGAACTTAATTTTTTTTTTTAATTTATGAGAGAATTTTGATGGTTCATGTAAGTCTTAGTGTATATTGGAAGATATTTGTTCTTTTAGAAAGTTTTACAAGGGCTTCCCCAGAGAAACACGTTCTGTTTCTGGAATTAGAAGTGATGAAGATCTGCAGCTGAGGTTGAATTGTATCATGGTGCTATCATATGTCAGGGAATTTTTTAAAAGCCAATTAGTCTGTCTCTCACAGCTAGTGAATGGAGCGGCATGTCTGGCCTATTTAAACTGATATCCGTTTAATTGATCGGTTAGCTAAACATGAACATTGATCTGGTGGTGACATATAAGAGAGTTTGTCCTCCTCCGTTTCCTTTTATTTTTCCCTGAAAAGAATTTGCTCTTCACTATACACTTTAATGCTGTCAAGCTCAATTCTTCTAAATCTGATAATTTATAAAGTCATTTATAATATTGTTGTAGATGCCAGTAGAAAACCTCCAGATTTTCATTTAAAAATGAAATGTTAATAAAGATAAAATTCCCACATACACACACGCCCACACTATGGTTTGGATTAATATGGGAAAACATTTGAAAATCTACTTTCAGTTCTCTCAGGTGACATTAGCTCATGAATAAGATAAGTCTCCGGGTCTTTGAAAAAGGCTCTTGCAATTTGCATTTAAATTCAGCCATTGTTTTGATGTACATTTCTTCCTTTCAGGGTTCAGAGGCTACATGTTTGCCGAACTCATTTCTCTCCGGAGATTGCACCGCACGCACACCTTCACCTTTTTGCTGTAGAATTAGTTGTGAATGCTTGGGAAACCGTTGTATTGCAGCTAGTTGCAGCTGGTTTCACCGCAATCAGTTTGAACTTGGCTTTGTTGTAAAGTATGAAGCATATTTATCAGTGCAAAATGAAGAGCTCATGTAGCTGACTCGGCTTTGTTGTAAAGCGTGAAGCATATTTGTCAGTGCAAAATGAAGGGGAGAAGAGCTCGTGTAGCCGACGTTCACACAGAAAAGTATGATAATCGTGTTTGAGTTTTGCACTTACGGGAAACCTAATCTCACCAGTGGACGAGTTCACACACAAAAAAAAAAAAGAAAACAGTCTCCTCTCCATGAGACAGCGTAACTAATTGCGGTCATTAACAGGACTCTGAAAGTGGTACTCTATTGCATTTTGCATTACTTCTCGGGGCCGAGGTCAGGGCCGTTGGCTTCATTGAAAAGCGCTTGATGCATTGTGGGAGAGGGGAGCTTGCGCTGCACTCTTTACCCTGGCTGAACTGTGAAAGCCATTGTGGCTCATTACACCCCGTCGATTCCGTTCCGTGGCTCACGCTTGAACGCGGCTTGCTGATGTCTCATTTTTCACCCTGGTCACTCATGAGGAGCTCTGAAGAACTGGCTCACTTTGTTTATCTAACAAGAACCGAGGACTTTCCATGAAACCTCTTACCCTTTTTTATCTTCGAAGGTAGAATCCAATTCTGACCTATTTCTTTCAAATGTGGGATACACGATGAATTTCATGTAGTCCATGATGGCTCGAGAAAGGAGTTATCACCCATTTTTTTCCCAAATTACAACTCCAACCAGGAAACTACTGCTGCTCCCTGTAGGGCAGCTGCCTCCAGTTTTCATTGGTATGCTCAGGATTCATTACCATGCTTAAACATTTAATAGTTTATTGGTTTAAAAATTATGCAACCTAGAATTACTGACAGCTGTGAAACACAAATCATTTGCTATAATTATAGGGCCAGAATTAAGCTTCATAGAGCATGTCACAGAAAAAGCACTGGAATTTATAAGTGGATGAAAGAACTAATGCCATATGCAATGGAGCAATAGATGAAGCCTGTCATACATGTATAATCAGTAGCAGACTGTGGGGTCAGAGACAGTGCCGTCACACTAACAACCCACCATCCACCCACCCACTCGCAACCGAGCTCAACCTTTGTAGTGTATACGCAATGAATAAGCTGGATAGATCTCAATATAACAAGTCTCATTCTTTTGGCTTGCCAAAGAATTGCATTGGTTACACTAGCCCATGGCATACTTTGGAATGCAGGGCTTTTCAAAATCTTCATTTTACACTAATTCAGTAAAGTTCTGATGAAAAATAAACATTTTATGCTTAATTTACCAACTAATAACCAGAATAATAACGCAATAAATGTATGGCGTTTTTAGTTTTGTTATAACACTTGTAACAGAAATGAGATGACATACTCACATGTAAATGTTCATTTCAAGAGTTTTGAATAAATTGACCTACAAATTATGTCACTTAGCAGATGCTGAAAGGAGTGAATTTCATATGGTAAGCATACATCGCAAATTCTAGAGACACACAAAGTTCATATGAGTGCCACCGACAAGGTGCATGTTTCAAGACCTACAAGATAGTGTGAGAAGGGTTTGTTTTTTATTTTTATTTAGTTTTTAGATGTCATTGGAAGACAGCCAGTGAATCTGCCTTCTTGGTTGATTGGTGAAGGTCATTCCACCATCAGGGGATGAAGGCAGTTGAGAAGAGTCGAGGCTATGAAGGAGCGGCTGCTAGATTCTCATAGAGACGGGTTTGCCAGCTGGCTAGAGGATGGCGAAGTGGAGAGGTCTGGTTGGAGTGTCCGGCGTAATTATTGTCTAAAGTTAGAAACTGGCAGAGCCGTTCACAGCTTGGTCTGCCAGGGTGAAAGATTTCAATTTAATGGTGGAAGCCTCCGGAAGTCATTGAGGGCTATTCAAAAGTGCCCGTGGCCATGTGAGAGTTTAGGCAGGTGTGAGCCCAGGTGGACAGCGGCATTCTGGGTTTGCTGCGTTGGCTTGATGGCACAGGAGGGACACAGACTCTCGCAAGAGCAGCGGCTGTCTGTGCTGGTTGAAATAGAGCAGTTGATAAGAGAGGAGGAGTCAGCTCAGGTAAAGCACAGTGGCAATTCAAACCCAGTGTAAACAAATGGCCATGTAAGCTTTTCTGACAACATGTTATTGTCATTATAAGAGGTTTATCTCTGCAGTGTTTATCACTGCTGTGCCACCTGCCTCATGCCACCCGCCATATTACAGCTATTAACTTGTCTTGCCAGTCTACCCAATCATGGTTGCAGCTACATAAGCATTCTTAAAATCTTCCTTAAATCCTCTGCAAGGATTGTCGTCCATTGCAGAAGCTGAATTGAGAGCATGAAATAAATCTCGATGGGCTTTTCATTCAGTCGTATTTCCATAGTTTTCTCCAAATAAACATTTTGGTATCACACTGTATATTTCTCACAACGGTTCAGTTAAGTTAGATTGTACGAACCCTGCAGCTGCTGCGGCCTTGTGATACGGCTCGGAAGGGTTTCTCTGCAGGAAAACCAAAAATAAATGATTGTCCTGGGAGAGATATAATTAATCTTGTCAATCCGGTTGTCTCCCGTTTGATTGTTTCTCTGGGATATGTGACTTATGCTGTCTTTGTTGGCCTCCGATGAACTTCCGATGAGCCATACATTTAGTGCATCCTCACCTCTAATGGCCTGTGGACCTCACCACATTTCCAAACGTTTGAAAATGTGCGAGTTAATTATCACCCCCCAAAATAAACCTCTGGGTTCATCTTCAGGTGAAAAAAGGCAGCGGTTCAAAGCATTCACGTTACAAAATAGTTGAATACACGCCTCATGTAAAAGCACTGCTAGACTTTTGAGCAGAATAAGGATGCCTGCCACACGGAGTGTGGCACAGTGGGTAAGGAACTGGGCTTGTAACCGAAAGGTCGCAGGTTCGATTCCCGGGTAAGGACACTGCCGTTGTACCCTTGCGCAAGGTACTTAACCTGCATTGCTTCAGTATATATCCAGCTGTATAAATGGATACAATGTTAAGTGCTATGTAAAAAAAGTTGTGTAAGTCGCTCTGGATAAGAGCGTCTGCTAAATGCCTGTAATGTAATGTAATGTAATGTAATAACCACTTAGTGAGGTGGCTGTGTTCTTTGCTTCTTTAAAAGAAATGACAAAAAATTTTACATCAGTCATTTGTAATCATTTTTCAAATGAGAACTGACCACATTTCATGGCCAGACACCATGGACAATCCTCTTCATTCCAGGAACTGCATGGCCTAAAGCTCTTCCATGCTGTTTATCAGCGCAGGTGCTCAAATGTGGTCGTTTTCATGGTAACGCTTCCAACCCTCAAACCAAGCATTGGACAGATAAAGGAGTGCTGTAATTGAGTACTCAACAGCAAATTGCCAAATTGTTTTTCACCACCATGAAATTTAATTACACTGTTTTTGATTTGTACCCCCCCCCCACATACTCTCTGGTGAATTTTTTCATCACATGGAGTGGTGAAATCTATGAGAGCAGTTTCTTCTTGATTTAATATTTTAGACTTTAAACCGGCTCTGAATGTGCCCTTTTCTACATCCAAGAAATTTGAGGTTTGGGAGAAACGTACTCCGCTTTTCAGCATGACGCGGCTCAATCGACAGGCCGCCTCCATCCTACCATGAGACCTGCACAGGGTTAAGTGCTAGGCTAAGGATATCACAGACCTGTTGATCTCAGGCCTTTCCCAGCCGGATGTCTCCCATCATCCGGGTTTCACCGTTCCGGGATGTAGGGCTTGCGACCCGTCACCTGGCAATTAGTCTGAATTGAAATAATCTCTGTTCGCTTTGTGATAATCTAAAGCTCTCGGGGAAAAGCTCACGGAATCCATTTACGGCACTGCCCTCCGTGTCATCCGTTTGCCACCGTGACCGTCCCTGTTCTCCCGACTTCATTAGCGCTAAACGGAAAATTAGCGGCCCACACCACCGGTTCATTTTCAGTTGATGCGTTCACGCTTGCCCTGGGGGACCAGCCTGGCTGCCTGGAATACAGGGCGCAAGCTAATGCAGCCGGTTCCCAAGCCGTATTGGCTAGTGAGATTGGACCTCATATCCAATCAGACCTCCCCCCCCCCCCCCCCCCCCCCCCCCCCAGTGACCACAGAGGATCTCACTCTGGCCACCAGTCCACAGCAGGACAGCAGAGATTCCTGTCATGGCTGCAGTCAGGGACCCCATTCTTTTCTCTTCTGCTTGTCTGAGATCTGGACTCGCCTGGGTTGTGTACTCTACGCATATGTGCAGTCAGCGTAAAGTGTGTGGTGTATTTCAGGTGGTGGTTTTCCTGTGTATGAACTTTGTCATACTTGTGGAACAATCGCGTGTGAACATGGTATTTGAAACCCTTCCACGACCAGTGGGCCTTTCCTCCTCAGCTTGAATTCAAGTGACAAGATTTTTCTCAAAATAACAAAATAGCATGTACTGGTGTTTGCTTGGAGACCAAAGTAAGTCACAAATTTGACCCTGTGTTTTGACCCATTTTGTGAACTGACTGGAGAAAATAATAGACAGCACAATCTCACATTTTTAACACAAGATTGTTCCTGTCAATAATAAATGAAAAACACTACTATTAAATGTAATTTCTTGCAGTAATGCATTTTCCGGTCGGTCCTATCTGGTCTTGATAACGAAAATAAATACATTTCTGTAAATGCAGGCATCCTTTTTACATTCCAGAAACAGATCTCCCAAAGGTCAATTAACTATAATGATACAGTAATGGAGTTTACCAGAAACCGCACTGATTCAGGTTAGTTCAGTGGTCTCACTAATGTTCTGTATAAATAGATGCCATTTATTCTTGTTCTTCCCATTAAACGTGGCATGGACTGCAGGAGACATATCAGTCCAGATTCAAACGCCATGCCTTACCGTCAGTCGGCAGCGATTTAATCATATGTTCTCATCTGTTCTTATTTCAGGCTGTACTAGGCACTGTTATCAACTGTGAAATCACAATGTCCAAATAATCAGTTCATTGCCCTATTATTCCATTCACCATCATTTCCTGGAGGCAAAGGGTAGGTTAATAAGTTCTAATAAACAAAGAAACACATAATAGAAGAGACTGAGGCTGCAAAATGTATGTAAAATTTACCACAAATGTTCATTCTCCACACTCACCTTGCACAGCAGAAATTCCTTTGCTTGGAACGAACAATTTGTTTTTGTTCAAACTGATTTATTGTTTTAAGCTCTGTAACAGGGTAACTGGTTGAACAATAAGTTTTGTGGAGCTAATCAAATCAAATTATAAAAATGTTCTTTAACAAAAATATTTGAGTCAGTGGTGGCTCATATTAGATATTTTTCATTAATTCAAGCGCACATTCAACAAGATCTGAACTGTTTTTGAAAAACAAAACTACAATGAATCACTTTCTGACAAACAGTTTTTGTATGGATAGTTGTCTCTGTTAAACAAGTAAGCACAAGTAAGTTTGCAAAGATTATGCTGTTTCCCTAAGATATTTAAACTGCAGTTGTATAATGTGTGCACAAGCTTTTAACTCTTAACTCACTGAATACATGGAATCTTCTTCTATAGAGTGGTAACTGAAGGTCTGGCCTATTTGATGTCTCTCCGCTCCTCTTATCCTTTATGTTGCAGTCACGTGTCCTTTCTTTTCTTCTCCCCACCCCACCCATAAATCATAATGTATGTTTTATATCTAATAATTCAATAAAAATTGAACAGGTAGGTAATGTTTCTCTTCTAATCTGTTTGGGAAACATGACCCAACCGGTAGACAGATCCATATGCTTGTCGCCATGTGCATATTTAATGAACATTAATACTTAGGAATAATAATTAGCACCAGTATCATACCTCAGTACCCTTCAGCCATTTCTCTCAGCTCTTTGTCACTTAGAAGTGAACTTCAAATTTTGTCTTAAATTGGTCCAAATTTTAGTAAAAGTGGTAAATCGATAGATCATCATAGTTTGGCTTACGGTATTATTTTATAGAATTAAAATTCCCCACCCAGGGAGATAAGTGGAACGCAGTATTTCAAGATAAATGGGCAAGGTTAGAGGGGAGCTCAGTGGGTTTCCCCACCTATTTTTCCCCAATTTAGTCTTACCAGCCAATTACAGTATCAGCAGCACATTAAGCTGGTAGCATTGAAGACCATGCATCCCTTACGGAAATACAATATACTCAAAATATATTATAATCTATTATAACATTAGATAGTGATGAGAAATGGCCATTCAGCTCAAGTACCCTTGCCCTTTACCTACAAACTAGAATCTGTCTTGCACTCATCATTTACCTACACACTAGTGAGTATCTAGTACTGCATCAAGTGTGGACACCCCTAGGGTCTCTGCCGCTACTGCATGACCTGGCAAGTTCTTCCACACATTGACAGCTCTATGTGTACAGATATACCGACTGATATTTGTGTAGATATATATTTTTGGCATTTAATACATGGGTGAATATAATCTTTAAAAAAAACTATACACACTGCTGTGTAATATACTATATTATATATTTATCATTGTATTGTCTAAAAAAGGGATGTTTATGATACATAGCAGTATATTCCATTTCTGTTAGGGAAGCCAGGGGCACAATATTGCAGGATAGCCATGGCAGACGGAGAAGAGAGCACTTTTCAATGCACACCTTTGGCACTCTCGTGAATTGTTGGGAGGAACTAATGCAGCAATACCCTAAAGACTCAGGTTTCTGACTGCCTTTATCCCACCTCACCTTCCACAGCCGAAGCCAATTTTCTCCCACCAGTGCTGCCTCCCAGTCTTAGTTAGCTAATGACATAGCAAAGGATCAAACCTACGTCCACAATATAGGGCCCAGCCTGCACTCATGGCCAGTACCTTACCAACCGGGCCAAGCAGGTGCCTTAAAGTTATAGGGTTTGATCAATGTTAATAAATCATTCATTCATTCTGCAGCAATAAGGGAGTGTTAGCTAATGGCTGAATAACCATTTCACCTGTGTCCAGAGATGTGGAAAATGGGGAATTTTTTTCCACAAAAAAAAGAGAGGGTTGAAGTGTGAATACTTATTTCCATGAGAAATACATATAAAATATTTAACGAGCAACCCTGCTTATAGAAACCTCTATGTCAGCTTGTGCTCATCCTCTAACAATACAGAGCATTGTGATTTTTTATTATAGGGAGAGTGTGGATTGGCATGGACAGGGACGGGGGGGACGGGGGGTTTACAATTTTAAGGACCCTGACTGACAGCGGCCCTCCAAAAAGTATTAGAACATTTATTGGGATGATGGGGCCCAATCAGAGATCTATTCATGGGGCCCAAAATCCCTGGGACCCCTGTTTACTGTTACAGCCCATCCAGCCCCCCTGAACAGGGCTTACTAACCATGGGATTTATTTCCTCAGTTCCATTAATTACTGATTTTTATTACAGTATTAATCGCACCAGATTGGAATTTCACTGGAAGGTAAGGCCTGCGATTTACAATTTAGCGATTTAGCGGACACTTTTACAAACTTGCAAAAAGTGCATTTCTCGTGGTAATCTATTGGTTTCCACAAATTTGTGAACTGCTCACGCATCTAGAGTCTCTTCAGCCTCTGTGAGAGGATGGTTTATGTTCATTAAGCCCAGGGTGGAAAACATTGCAGGGTGAAGTGTGCTCCCTTCTCTTTACTTGGAGCTGTTTGGTTTTTCCATGGCTGAAATTGAAGAGGAGTGCCAAATTATGGCCCATAAACAAATGACTGTTTGTTGAAGAGCATGCTGTTGAAATACAGGAAGTCTGAGAGTAAATAACTACATCTAGGCAGATGAAAACACATAGAGCACATAAAACCATAAAATTAATAATTGGTTCACTTACTTTTGTCTAAGAGTTACAACTCTAAAACATTACCAGTGCTAAAGTTTAACACTGTTTTAGCAACTAAACGCTTATGGAAAGGAAAATTACATTTAATGACCACAATTTACAAATGAGGAAGTGCTGCAGAGTTGGGGCACCCATTGCTGTTTGATTATTCTTTCATGCTAAGTGCACTTTTTTTCCTCAATCGCTGGATCACAACAGAGCAAATCAGTTTACATGACACCCTTTGCTATCATTGGGGGATGAATGCGATGGAGAGATGTCAGGAGGCGGGGGGGGGTTGTTAGGGTTAGGGTTGGGGGGGGGCGAGCCTGTTGTCTTTCTGGGCACTCTGCAGTGTGGAGTGAAATAAATGAAAACTTGATAAGCAGGAAATAAGCTCCAAATTTGCTCCAGAGCCCCACTGTGGCAGCAAGAAACCCAGGGCGCTGTTAATCTTTTTTCCCTCCTTCCCCCTGACACATTGCCCAAAACAGTGGAACCAAACAGATTGTTTGGAAGTAATTTCTCTATATTTTCTCCCTCAGCCTTCAGGACTCTTTCTGATCTCCGAAATATCAGTGTGACCTCAACGGATGCCTGGAACATGAACTGTTTGGCAAGTCATTTTTGTTATTGCTGAACGTGCCAAATTGCATCTGAGAAAAAAAAAAAACTAACGCTGGCATTTAATTACGAGTCAAAGGTAAGGAAAAATGTTGTCTGTATCCATGTCCTAAGCTTCATTGGGAACAGAAAATAGAAATGCAATCCAGGACCTCTTTTTATGGAAACGTCGGCGCTCGGAGGGATCCGCTGTCAGAGAAACTGATGCAAATTAGGTCCAGGATGCATTGCATAAGCTTGCATTTCACAAAGCTGATGTCTTTGCCTCAGTTTCCCAACCCAGAATCCGCTCCCTACAGCAGTCGTGTGTTCAGATACCGAATGTACTGAATGGCAGGAATGTACTACGGGAAAAGCAACGGGGCTGACCGGGACCATTACCAGGGGCTTGGGAATTGTGTAAACAGGAGTGTACACAAAGGCTGCTGGTTTTTAAATGTCCCAATCTTGTACCAGAGTAGTACTCCCGAGACATCAAAGTGTACGTTGTCATGATGAAATGGAAGTGAAAGTAGGTCATTTTCATTTGCTCTTGAAAAATTCAGCCACAACATGCCACACGGTATTACATATTCATGTCAAAATATATGCAGAATATCTCACATTGGGTTTTAAAAAAAAAAAAAATTATTTTATAATGGAACTTAAAGAAGATTGCAGAAATTAATGATGCATTGTGTCTTGGTGTGAACACAATTGCCTGCATAAAAGGAAATATATTTTTGTTAAAAAAAATGTAAAAAATAGGGAAATGTTCAGATACAAACATCCATTCCGACATGCTCTTCTGCACGGGCACACACACACACACACAAAGATTTCACCAGGAAGTAATTTGATGGAACATCTCCATACTATTTCTGTCTATAGGATTTAACTATTCTCATTTCTTTTTTCTCTTCAACCATTTCATTATGCTAATCCTTTTCAGGCAGAAAGAGATCAAAATAAAATGGCACAACCTCTACATATGGGAAATATATCAATATACTTAAATCCGCAAAAGGATTGGTGGAAATTGATGAACTTGTCTTGGGATTGCACTGTCCAATTCCCTGTGAAATAAATGGAATAGATTATCCTCTCCCCCCCCCCCCCCCCCCCCCCCCCACTCTTCTGCACACCTGTACATAATCTGTTTCTCCCCATATCTCCCAAGAAATACTAAACACAGCTGCTTTTCCCTCACCATGGAAACCAGCACTTTGCTCAACAGGCACACACTCAAACTCAAGGAAGGCTGCTAGCAAGCTGTTGGAAATTCAAATTAGTAATTTCATAACTTGAGACCACTGACGATTGATTCGTTGTTACTTTTATAGTAGACTACCATTCTTCTGCAGGCCATGTATGAATTGTAAGAAACATTTGCAATAGAAACAGTTTTTTTTTTCTTCTTTATGCTGCAAAATTCATTTGCAACACAAACATGATCACCATCTGAAAATGCATGCCAGTGCCCATTTTTGATGGAGGTATTACAAAAATAACTTCCCAAACCACAAATACTATGCGCAGTGTTCAGCTGTGATATGTCTCAGTGCTGTTTCCCCACCTCTTTTAGGTGTATGCATAAAGAGATTCAAGTTTTTCATTAATATTATGGGCTCTATTCTCCAGCCAGCCCATGGCATGTTGCTAATTGGAGAAGTGGTATTTCCGTCATGGATTTTCCGACAGCACGCTCTGGACAGAATGATACTGTAGAATGTCTTTGGATATGGGAGGATCCTGGAGCACTCCGAGGAAACCCACAAAGACACAAGGACAACATGCAAACTCCACACAGGAATGCTACGGTCGGATTTGAACCCAGGACCTTCCTGCTGTAAGTAGATAGTGCCATACACCGCACCATGATTAAGCAGTTGGTAGTTTAGTTCAGTTTAGTTAGCAATTTTAGACACTACCATGTCATTATTACAGTGACGGTACACACTTGCACGATAGCAATACAAAATTGTGTGAATGGCACAATAGTGGACAATCGAAATTGGCAGTACGCCAGGGCACTCTGTACCCCGCTTTTAAAGGGAATGAAAAGAGGTTGTTTGGCCATGAGTGAATTCGGCTGCAACGCACCCACTGTTAATATATTCATAATTTTCGACCTGCGCCGTGCGCTCCTCACCTCTACTCAGGACAATACCAACATTCACTTACCACTCAGTACCGCTCAGTGTGTCCGTGTGCCCTGGGACATCGATTTCAGACAATAGAGCCCTATGAGACCGTCTTCAGGAACACATTGTGTGCGAAAGAAAGGAGAACAGTTACGGAAATTACTCTAGTGTTCCCCTCTGGTTCATTCTTCTGCTCCGCGGTAATGTGTCAGTGGGCATCAAGATAAAGTCCCTGCAACAGGGTGAAGGCTGTATAATTCCGTAAATCCAAAACATATTGAGCCCTGGAAGCACACACACACAAAGACACACACACATATTGAACAGTAGAACGATGGTGAAGCAGGATGTCCATATCCTGTTGTTTGGCTGGGTAGACTGAAGGAATGGATTCACATGCACACCAATGCAAAATTTCACACAGACATAGGAATTGTTCTGTTTATGTGAAACCCGTGGCATCACAACGACATAATTTCATCCTTGCGAGGCTCAAGAGCTGCTGCTTTTAAAGCTGTGTTTCTAGCTGTTTCTGGTTTACACCTGCATTACCTGGTGAGTTAACTACTTCTTAAATAATGGCTTAATTGAGATCCATCCCTCCATCCATTATCTGTATCCACTTATTCCTGGACAGGGCCGCAGGGGGGTGCTGGAGCCTATCCCTGCGTGCATTGGGCAAGAGGCAGGAATGCACCCTGGACAGGTTTCCAATCTATCGCAGTAATTAAGATCTAGTGGGGGGGGAAAAAACAGCAGACCATTATGTTGTCTGATTGAAATTCCTCCTTTCTGGATTAAAGAAAAGGTGTTTACTTGTGGCCCTCGAGATCTGACGGCTGATGAACACAACAGATCATGTTCCCATTCTCTCAATGGGTTGGAATGGGGAATTGTACAAGATGGAGATCTAATGGAGAACAGGCTTCTTCTGTGGACACATCTCACTTTCAATGAAATGAGAACCACAAGACTGTTCAACTAATTACATTGCATTCCATTTATTTGACAGACGCTTTTATCCAAAGTGACATACAATAAGTGCACACTTTTTGTTTTATTTTATATATTTTATATTATTTATTCACCTTTTATATAAATTAACATCTCTGTAATGCTTCGGCTCACTGGACCACTAATTTATTATGATTGATACAGGGTTGTGTAAACTGGCATTAAAGAATGAGGGTTCTGTCTTATTGAGTTTTGCAGTTTTAGTTCATCGTGGTTTTTCTTTCATAAATATTTTATGTCTCATGATAGGCGACTCAAGTATTACTGATTACCTAAACCATGTTTCTTTCATTGCCTTGCTGATAAACCTATGAATGGGCATGGCAGTGAAACATGCTTTGTTTGTTTCAGTATACCTGTGGGAACTACGCAGTGTTGTTTGCTTAGTAAAGCAAAAAATAAAATAACAAATCTGGAATTAATGCCATGTACTGGCATAAGCGAATCATCAGGGAACAAGTAATGTACAAACAAAGTGGTCTTGTTACCTCCAAGCAAACAAACAGGTGTTCATGGAGACACTGAATGAGACGAGGCAAATATGTTCACCAAACCAAAGTAGTTTTTCTCTGTTTCTTCTCGCTTGAGCACACACACACACGTGCGCACACACACACACACGTGCACAATAAATCTGGATTTGAACCAGGCATCCCCTTTCATTGAAACAATAACCACCTTGGCCCCTCTCCCGTCTCCAGCCTCTGCCAAGCCCAGGGCCAATGTTAAATCAACACAAGGATTAAATACAATTACAGGACCGACAGAAAGAGCAGTAAACGGGTAAAAGTGGACAAACGGTGGGACAGGGCCGCCATAATCCCAACCTAACCCTTCGCTTACCGATTGCCTTTTTTTTTTTTTTGCCACGACTTGCCTGCAGGCTTCATTTTTCTCTTGAAGGGGAGCAATAAACGAGGAGCAGCAGCAGCGGTGTTATTGCCAGCCAAAGCACATATTCAAAAGCCTTGCAGCCTTGGGATCTCTCTCTCTCTCTCTCTCAAGCCTGATTTTTTTTAAGCGCAAGAAATTCTACCCAGAGGTTTGAGGCCACCGTATGCAACCCAGTAATTGCTTGCACAACAGACGCATACGGGCCGCTGCTGCATGAATATCAATCATCAGGCGAGTTCTCCCAGACAAAGTGGACGAAATTATCCATTAGGGAGGAAACACAGGCATGACTCTGCACTCGCAGAGGAGACGGCAACATTTCTGGCATGCGGAGCTACTGTGTGAAATGGTGGTACTCATCTTTCGGTGAATAAGCCTAATTAAATGATGCCGCTGAAAATAGAATATGGCGTACACATGTGTCTGGTCCTCTATTGTGGACCATTTGTGTCACGTCACGGATTAACACTTGTTATAAACTATTGTGCACAGATATAGCTTGTCTGGAATCCAGGGGAGCACCTTTGTATGTCAGGGTAAAATAAATGTATTCTAAGTGTGTTCCAGTGCCCACTAGCCACAGGTTAAATTTTACAGATAAATATTGAATTGAAAAGCAAAAACTACATTATTAAATTTTCATTCTGTTTTAAAGTTATATCATGAATGGTATTTTGTAAACTCAGTCCAAGAATCGACACTGGGAAACAAACCAACGGGTGACAGCTAAACCAGTATTTCTGGAAGAGGAAGAGGCCCAATTTACCTTATGGTAACAAAAAAATGTGAGGATATATATATTTTTTTAAATGTATTTGGTGCTTTTCAAGGTGAATCTAGCTGACTATTTTTATGCTGAGCATTACCGCCCTAGATCCAAAACAGAAACGATCGCCTTTTGCTTATCGAGGGCATCATACAGCGAAGGAATGCAGGACACACTGACTCTGAAACACCGGGAGAGAGCGGTGGGGCGTAGCCTTGGCAACATTTCCATTGATACTGCCGGACGGCGCCAGAGCTGGGGTGGGAGGATAATAGCAAAGTGTTGGTTTGTCCAGCAGGGGCCACGGTGATAACCCTCCCGGTGGCCAATGGCCTTATCGTCCAAAGCACCTTTATCGTTCTACAGCGCCAGACAGATAATGAAGAGCAAGCCGTGGAGGCCGGAGGTGCGTGTCATCGCGCCGTGCCCGCCCGAATCCCAGGCATAAATAAAGCAGAGGCGAATAATTATAGCCGTGCCCCGTCGGTTTCCTCACTACTTCGCAATTATTGCGAGTTTTCTAAAGGTCAGCCGGGATGAAGTAATTAGCAGCCTCCATGAAATAATCGCACCGCCTTCGCTCCCGTGATAAAGCCCGTGAAAACCCGGACCTCTCCTCTCCTTCCTCCCGGTTGTTTTGTCGCCAAAACAAATGCCGCTCGTCTTTCATCAGTACAAATTATCACCGTACCCCACGACTTTAAGCTGTGATTTCCCTTCATTTTACGGCGAGCGTTTAATGGATGTTCCCCGATCAGCATTGGCTGGAACCGCCGCACATGTAGACCCATGGCCCGTTCTTTATCCAGGCGTATCTTGCACCCCGCCATGACTGGTGGTGGGAGCATCTGCAAGTACAAAAACCACCATGTGTGAATCCACCCCAGCTGTGGCAACAGGAAAGATAAGCTACACGTAGCGTTGCAAATCTGTGTGTTTATTGTATCATTTTCACAGTCTCCCAGCCAAGTTTTCAGATTAGCCATGGATTAATGTTTCCTGCAATTTTAATGAAGGGGAAGCACAACAAAGGTAATTGATGCTGATCTTGAACAGCAGTATCGCATGTGACTTCGAATGATTGCAGCTCGAATTCAGGGGTGAGTAATGATGATGTCCTTTTTGGGGTTTTGATATATTCCTAAAGAGATCTGGCCTTTGAAGTGCTGTATGGACCAAATAGCTTCTTCTGGCTGAGTCAATGTCTCACCTCACCATCTGCTTGAAAAACTGCATGACACTAGCTTTTTACCATAATGGAGGAAAATCTGCCTTACTTAACAAACATATTTCCTGCCAATTTTATGGTAGATTCTACATACTGTAAAAATTTTGTCTCTTTTCTTCCACTGGGAAAATTTTCTCATCAGTTCAGCAACTGTGTAGGAATGAATGAAGATGTTGAATAATGCAGACTCAGAAACTTTCAGTAGACTGTGGATTATACATTAGTCACACCGCTGCTGAATTACACATTTGAACATTTTCACTTTCCCCCTCCAAAATTAGCATCTGCACAATGAAGCTTTTCCCAGATTCTACTATCAGAGGACTAGAGTTTTGTCGCCCTAAATATGGTAGCATGTGCCTGGGACTACAACTGCCAATCTATACTTTAGGATTGTGATGTCACGCTTGACCAATAAGTGAGTGTGTTATCAGTACGGCCTATGCAAACTGACCAATAGGAATGCATTTGGAATGGGCTTCCTGCTACAACTGAGACACTTAAGCCCAGATCCTTTACAAGACCAAGAAAACCATAAAATAGCTCTTTATTTCTCTTGCTCTTCATCTTTACTGTAGCATACCAGTCAATGGCTGAAACAAGACAAGAAAACATATTGCCAAATTAGTTAACCAGCAAGTTGTAACTTGTACACCAAAAACCTTTTTTTGGTAACTCATGGCTCACTTGACTTTAGACGCAGTTTCAATCAACAAGTGTCCATAAAATTGACTTAAAAATCAATGGCAGTGGTTACGGAAGCACTTCGTGCAAATGGCAAGTTCATTTTGGTTCGTTAGCCCTTGCCAAACTGTGTTTATGATGTTACACGTTGACTGGCCAGTTGCTGGGTACAGGACATAGTTTCAGATGAGAAAGCAAAAGCAACTTAATTATATTTTTCACCAGGTTTCTTCAAGGTCAACTCACAGCTGAAAGACAGCAGGACCCAGCCCTGTGATTCTACAGTACGTAGGGAAACAAAAGCTGCCCATGCCTTTGATGACCTGGAGACTGAATATTCGCTTCAACAATTTTCTGGACAATTTGAGAATCAACAGCACATTATAATTTAGGCCTTTTGTGCTTAAAGTGGACAGTGTAGATTCAACTCTAACCGTTTATTTGTGTGCAGATGGGGTCAAATAAACCGTATCAGGAAAAATAAACCGTGCTCTCCAGTGAAGCATGACTTCTGTCGCAGGATGTGTTCTAAATAATTTTTTTGTGTTTACAAATCATGACGTCGAATTATTCGAATAAGTTGGGCTCTACTGGGGAAATGGATTGAACTTTTAGACATTGGTCACCTCCTCTATTATTTTTTAGGTGCCAATATCATTTTTTTTTTTTTTTGCCCCGTGACACAAGGTAATTCACCCCACCTTTAAGGTTGGTGACTCATAAAAACGAAATCACACTTAAATAGTAAACACCATAACAACGATGACATTAAAGGTTTTCCCAGATGGCGAAAGCAGCGTTTTAATGAAGGGCCACGGCAGGCCGAAGCAACCGCCACAAACCAGAGCCAAACAATGAATTAATCAAGTTAATTGCATCCCGGACAAATGCGCTGGAAATGTATGATAAAGGCGATAAATGACTTGTGGAGCAACGCAACGTGTTCATTAGCCGGGAAAGAGGACGCGAAACTGTGAGGCAGGCACGTGGAGGCCCGGTTCCCCGCGTGCGCGGTTCGTCCCGACAGCGCGGCGGAAGCACAGCTGCGGCGTGTCGCGCGGGCGAACTCAATTACCTCTCCTCAGAGGTGACGGTCGCCCCCGGATGGACAAACAGACGCGGACCGCGGGGTTCGTCCGTGTCGGCGACGGAAGGAGGGAAAGAAAATATAAAACTCCTAGAGGTCCTTTACACAAACCCTCTATTTATCATCCCACACAGCTCCGGGCTCTCGCGTGTCCTTTTCAATTAACCCCCGGGCCACGGCTCAAACCAAACAACTGGCGGGGGTGCGCCCGGGCCGGCCCCAGCCGTTAGGTAGCCCGGGATGTGGTGATTAGCCCCTTCCGGATGATGGATGGACTGGAGCGAGCTGGCGAGGTGTCAATATGCACAGATGCGGAGGAGGAGTCCGTGGGAGGCCCGGGCCACACCGTCGGACCTTCCGCACGCGCGCTCGATAGCCGGCTGACTGCGAGGATGAGCGGACGCTTCACTTCCCCCAGATATGTCGGGGCATCGCTGTGATTGGCCGCCGGCCAGCCGAACGGCTACAGTAGTGCGCTGCGTAGGCCCATGTGCCTCCTGTAAACGCTTGTGCATTTGTGTAAAATGAACTGGAATTTCAGACAACCAATAAATATTTTCATGACAATTTTTTTGGTTTCCCTTCCCATTGGTTAGGCCAACATAACAAGGTCTGAGCATCATTTGCCTTAACCTTAATTTTCAATACTTGCTAAATTTGGCATTCATGCACTGTACGTTCTTTTGCAATGTGAATTTATCATCGTTATATGCCAACACAATATCTCATTTTGTCTGGCAACTGGAGACGTCTAGATCTGGCCTGTGCTAACCATGACTGGCCCATACAGTATTAAATCTGTTGTTCCCAACTCAAGCAACTCTGTGCATTTAAAGTAGATGTTATTTAATTTTTTTTTTAACAAATTCAGAAATAATCACAAAACATGCTGGTATGCATGCACACGTTCTGTAAGACAGAGGATTTATTCCCTTCCATGGTGATTAAACAGGAAAGGATATTCTGTAAAGCAGTGTTTCTTAAACTATGGGTCAGGACCCAGAATGGGAGTGTGTGAGGTAGGCCCCAGAATGAGTCTGTAGTCCATTAGGCTATGCTAATATGCATATTTGATGGGCCCCTAAGAGGTACTAGATTTCTAATTTGGGACCCGAAATTAAGAAGCCAGTATCAAACAGGTTAACAACCAGTGCTGTGAAGGAACAACTAGTAACTTTGACAACTAGCCTGACAGACAAACTGAAAACCCTTTATATCTTTTCCAGGATGCTGTGGATAGCCTTATAGAGCATTTTAAGCAGCTGTTCGAAGTTGTTATGGTGACAAACCCGTCAGCCCTGTCTGTCGTTCTGTCATCTGGTTCAGTCCTCTGTTCTTTGAAATGGTGATTGCCGTGGCAGCAGGGGTCTGCCAGCACTGTGTACGTCCAAAAAGAGGTGCAAAGTCAAGAGGGCACTGAGAATGTGGACATTTTATTATCAGAGAGACTAGATCTCGATTCAGCCCAGACATGACTTATGCTTTAAGTGTGAGAGAGTATTTGTATGTGTGCATGTCTGCATACTTAACAGGGTCATTCTCTCGTTCTCTCTGTCGCTCTCTCTCTCTCTCTCACACAGACATAACAAAAACAACAACAGGAACAACGGTGAATGATAGTGAATTATTCTCAACAACCTTTTGTGTATGCCATTGCTGGCATACATTTAATCAGAAACGAATACTCTTACTATTCAGTTTTAAAATGTAAAATCCATGCTGTACATAGATATACTGCCATTTATAGACTGCTGTGCATATATAGACACATAAATTATGGTTGTTAGCCAATCAGAATTAAGTATTAATCTCAGCCAGTGTGTATAGAGACACACATATTAGCAGTACAGATAACTGTCGAAAGGGTTGTGTAACAGTGAAACCCAGGTAGTGCACAGAAGCGCTCTCTAATTCCTTAAGCTTGAGATGAGTGCTCACGGTGCGCTGGGGTGAGTCGTCATTATCTAAAGATTCATCAGCAGCTACACATTCTCAGTTTAAGCTTGTTTCTGTGTTCATTGCTCTCTCAGGGAACACTTAATTCCTCCATTGAGTTCTAGTGCTGCAAGAAACCATATTCCAGTTACCACTGATGAAGTGTTTGTTTAGTATGAGCACTGTTTGCTACATGGTATTGTCGTTTGTATTGATAGAATGCTTTGTAATTCCAAAATCCACACGCGGATGTAAGCGTGTAATTGTACTGTGCCGCAGTATATGATATCAGTGCTATAATATTAGAAGTAATTGCCACAGAAATATCATTATCTATACCTGTTTGTCCTGGCCAGGGTTGCAGAAGTTGCTGGAGGCTATCCCCGTGTGCATTGGGCGAGAGGCAGGAATACACCGTGGATAGGCCGCAAACCCACCCCTACACGTACAGTATGGCACTTATAACAAAAACAAGAACCTAGGGAACCAATGTGTCTGGTTGTATATCCTATTTAATAAATACTTATAAGAAATTATATCTTTTTTTATTTTTAGTATCTTCTTTGGGGTCGTAAATGTCCCCTTTGAAGCGATGTGACAACGTACATGATCCAAAATTGTAGGTTTCCTTCTGGGGATCACGTGAACCATTGAAAAATTGGTTATGTTGAAGTGGATTATTAGTCCACATTTGCAACACATTTTTTACGTAGCTTCATCTAGAGGAGAATAAAAGAGAACAGAATTTCCCTTAGATCATAAGAGTTTTTAAAATTTATTATAAGCCATTTAGCGAACATCTTGCACTGGCAGAGTGGATTTCAAATAATTCCCTACATGCTACTGCAACTACATATAATACCCGTAGCTTCGAGAAGCACAGCCCATGTGCTTAAAATGGTAACATCTATATCAATCATAATTCTTTCTGACATAATTGTATATTATGTATAATTATATAATATATTACATGCAGGTTTATATGTTTATACATTTTTATGTGCACCTATTCTTAAGCTATGAACATATGAGTAATGCAGTTGAATTAAAATGTATATGAGTATAATGTAATGTATATTCAATCTATGAACATATTCACTCTCATTGCATAATTGCTGTCAGTCAAACTGCTGTCAAAGGTTTGGTCCAAAAAAATTCCTTTGACAAACACCTGCAGAATGCATATATAACATCTTCTTTCATTTTAAACGATTATATTAAATGATTATATTTAAATTTTCCTCAGAATATATTTTTATGTTCACAGTTACCTTTCACTTGCACTAATTAAAATGCATTCTTCATGTCATATTGATGAATTCCCTCATCCAGAAATGTAACAAGTGACATGGTGTGTTGAGCATGCAATTTACTTGGCTGTGGCTCGCCATGCATGCATCGGAAGTGTCAGTTGTGTCGCTTTAATTAACCGCAGGTTTTTCAAGCATAAATGTTTTGTAAATCAATTAATTAAATGTGCCCTGGTCCACCACGTCAAATTGAAGGGACCAAACCGCTTTTTCTTTGAACTTCACAACCTCTCGGAGAGAAACTCCGCCCATCTCTCCTGATGCCGTTTTTTGCGAGCCTGCCTCTGGCCCACTGAGCCGTGCAGCTGTCTAATTTGAATTGGAACACAACTGCGGTCTAATGTCAGAGGCGCTGTTCCGGGAGGCAGCGAGCATGACGGTCTCCCGCTAGCATTGTCGCTAATGCCTTTAGCGCCGGATCCATCCCCGATCTGGTCGAATCCCCCCCCCCCCCTCGTAGGGAATGCAGACCCCGATGTCATCGTGAGTGAGTGTGCCAGTCGCTGGTTCCTCGTCCCGTGCAACCGGACTCTCATTTTACTCGCTAATATCTCATGAATTAATGATGAGGTGTCCCGGCCTGTGGATCACAGCGTCTGCCACCGGCCAGGGGATGATTTCACAGTCCGTACCTGCATTTTTAATGAACTTGTTTAATCTCAGAGACCCGATGGCTAGTTTGGACCGATGGGACGTGGCTCCCGCCGTCACCCATGGGATGGGACGAGGGGGGGGGTGGGGAGCGTTGTCGGATTGGGAGAGTGATTCAGTGATTCAGAGGATCGATGTATGGACAGCCATGGGCACAAAACCCATCCCAAAATGCCCTTCTATAATACTAGAAAAACTGAAAAAACTACAAAGCACATGAACCGTGGTAGTGAACTGTGTGCCTGTGTTTTTAAATAAAGATTTCTAAAAATTCATTCAGTGGACATTTTTCAACATGAAAAATGTATTCCAAAATACTAATTGCATTTTGCACTTGAAAAAGTCGTATGAAAAAAGAGGTTAACTTCTTTTAACTCCTTTACCTCAGGTCATCATAAATAAGTAAAGGGTTTGGTTACACTGTATTTGACAGTGGTGCCATGACATGGAAATGGAAGTGTCATTACATGACATAATACCTGTTGTGATGTATCATGGCCATTCATAACTATGACATACTGTTGTTATGACACAATTTGCAGTTTGTGTTATGACAAAACTGACGTGACCTGCATATTAGGCTGTCACAGTGTGCCGGTTTATGAAAGTTGTGTCATTCAGCAACAGTGTAATATGTCTTAACCTATTGGTGGTTTGGCAGTACCATAGAGATATAAAACAGAGTCCAGAATAAAGGATGCAACTGGCAAATTAAATTTAACATTACTTGCTGGTAAGGGAAAATGAAGTGTTATTTTATGGGAAGTATTGAAAAATGTGTGCACTGTGACAAACGATTTCGGTGTAATCATTGACCCAAGTCTGTCTGGATGTAGATATGGTGCCAAAGCAATAAGAGAGCCAAATGGGATTCTGGGATATCTATTTAAAAATATTGAGCATGAATCAATGGAGGTTATACTAATGTGCAATGCTCATTATCAGACTACATTCAGAGAACTGTGTCGATTTCATACACATAAACTTTCAAAACAGCAGAGAGAAGACAGCTGTAGATATCAAATGTATAAATTTGCACAAGAGAGACACTAAATCTCTTCAGTCTTGGGAAAATCGGGAGAGATTTAATTGAGGTTTTTGTAAATTTACAAGAGCTTAATAATGTGTATTACAAAACCATTTCAAGTTGTCAGCAGAACTGGATGTTAAAGGAAGTAATCTGATAAAGGACAGTATTGATGTTAGGACATAATTTTTCACATGATTTTCAACTCATGGAACAGTTCACCAAACTCCTTAAAGAGGCAGAGAACTTTGGTTAAAGGCCTGGTTTGATTCAGTGCTGGATGCAAGTAGATTGTATCTGCTTACAACTGCCTTGACATGCTGTGCTGTTGTTTAAAATATTTGTTTATATGAATATAAGCATACACCCACTCATATTTCCTATTGCTCATTACAACAAGCCGAAATGCACATCTGCTTAGCTGTCATAATGAATTTAGTGAAGTTTATTCAAACCACCAGAATTTTGATGGTGATCCTGTTGTGATTAGTGAAGGGCCAACCAAGAAATAAACGTACCCCCAAAAGCCTTCTCAGTCCCACCTTACACGTACATACCCTGACAGTGCTTTCAGATGAGCTGTGCCAAGGCTATGCAGCGTGGTCACAACTGTCATAGAATTTGTGATATGACGTACACACATTTATTTTGCTCCCAACTGGCCTGATTTCTGTACAATTTAGTTGTGGCATAAATATCAATGGAGCTGACATGTGCTAAGGCAGACCTGCTGAATGGATGATTAACCCTGAATTATTAAAGACTAATTTCCCCATTTGTTTCAGGCGTGGGTCTGCGGCACACTGACAGCTATGAGCCAGTTCAGCGCGGTTGCTCTGGAAACGAGGAGATATTATAATCTAAGAAACAAAAAATACCACAGCTGCTTTGTTTTGTTTTTTGGGTTTTTTTTGGGTTTTTTTTGTCTATTTATTGAGGATTCAGGTTTTTAAGATTCGCTAGTTTTAGCGTAAATTACATCCCCTTGTAAATTACTTTCCAGAAGCTATTCTGTGTGCCAATTAAACCCAAAAATAATGATTCAATTCAATAATGACAGTGTTTTACAGATTGGAAATGACCAAATTCCCTTTTTTCCCCCAAAAAATTATTGCGAAGGCAAAATGCCAACCTTCCATCATTTAATTAAAATACAGTAATTTCCCACAAAGTAATTGGGGAAAAAGTATGATTTACAATAGGCAAATTATCCTTACAAACACATAAAAATTAAGGAAGACAAGAATTGTTCAACCCGCTGAGTAGTATTTATACTGAATGCATTATCTTTAATGCTTACTGAAGTGTGGGTTCAGAAAGTCATAGGTCCAAAGATTTAAATTTTCCAGTTGTATTTGTATTTCTCTTACTCGTTGGTCTCCCCCATAACAGATGACGTCTCTCATTCAAAGGAACGATAATTAAAATTTTATTGTAGCATTATGATCTGAAACTCTCATACCCATCTGGATAACAGAAACATTGTTGTTAATTTTAGGGGTAATTGTTGGACATGCATATTTTAAACACAGCAAGTTCACATAAGAGTGAGAACTGAGTGCATTGTGGGTAAAAATTTGAATGCTCTAAGAATCTCGGCCTGTAGCATGATACTGAAACTGTTAATAAAATCAGTCGCTACTCTGATGGTCTGTTACATGTGAGAGGGGGCGACCGGTGTTTTTTAAAGTTTTTAAGTGCAAATGCGACATTGCTATTCTCCTGGAGTCGCAGAGAAATTCAGACATGTGCCGTGTCACTGTGACTGAAGGTCAGAGAGGCCCCCCTTTTTCATTGGCCAAAGTTAAATGGGCTCTGGTGGGTCATGGAGAAGGTCTTCCCGGGCAGCGTTCCAGGGCACCAGCACAAAGAGGACTAATTGGCATGTAATTAATCATTCTCTCCTCAACAGGCCCATACGTGCGCTGAGTGACTGAGAGATAAAGCCGGAGAGGTCACCATTAATCATGACTGCATATCAGCTCAATCAACTATTCATCTCTCACCCCCCTTCCCCCAACCCCCCCCATCCTCCGCCATGTTCCAGTCTGAGGGAGAACTTTCTGTACACTTTGCTTGGATTGGGTGAGCAGGAGGAGTGCAGTGGGCTGGGTGGGGGTGGGTGGAGATGGGTGGGTGGAGGGGGGGGGGGGGGGTCACAGTGAAAACCCGTGTCCGTGACTGAAAATTTGTCACGTCGCTGGGCTTAGTGGAGAGCCGCCTCTGGGAGCCGTCCGCGGTGCCTCCCTCCCCCTCCCCCTCCCCCCATCCCCCGCCCCACGCCTCCTGAAGGCACTCGAAAGCGAGTCGCACACAGATTGATCATCGCATGGGGCCTCTGAGTTATTTATCGGTCTCCGGGTGAAACCTTCTTCCGGTGGATCACAGCGAGCCTGTGACAGAATATCTGCCCTGTGTTTACTAGCCGCCCCCCCCCCCCCCCCCCCCCACACACACACACACACACACACTGCGCATAAACAACAGTGCACTGCAGTGCGTTGCATTACAGATAGACCAGGAGGGGCATGCAATGATTATCCCACCACCGCAAATCACATCTATGAGTACTAATGCCTGTTAGCGATACAATTTCCCAGTCTCATAGCCCCAGGCCCTCTCTCTTTATTACTTAACATTGATGCGCAGTTAGCATCAATGCAACATCCACCTGCAGCCTGCAGCTCCAGCACACCAACCCCTTTATTTACCGATGCGCTGATATCCAGTTTCACGCTGGCCCTGAAGTGTGGTGGTTACAATGGATTGAAAGCTTGTTGTTGGCTTAAATGTTTATCTCTCTCCGTTGCTTTGTGCTTAAAAAAAAAAAAAAAAGTTTGGGGAATCGGTTTTTATAAGAGTAATGTGTTATGAATAATAAATACTTGTGGGGAATTGGCAATTCACCCGTGTCAAGATTCTCTTTTTAATAATTGAGATGCAGCACTGTGGACTTTTAAGAGAGCTACAGCTGTAGCCAGTGTTTAGTATGTGCATTGCCGTAAGCACTCTTTGGCTACAAGGGCTATAAATTTACAGATCACATTACTGTGTTTGTACTTTCAGATTAATGAGGAGTTACGCGGGCAAAGAATTATGGGCATTTCTTGAGTGAGTTTGAGTTTGAGTGAATAAAGTCCTGTGCACATCTGGAAACGCCTTTCCCAGCACGTTGTTTTGCAGCATTTTTCCGCTGTAACGAGCAGGAGGTATATTTTTTGTTTGTTTGTTTGTTTGTTTGTTTGTTTGTTTGTTTTTTTCTGTACTGAGAATATCCTCTCTTGCCTTCACTTGTGTTTATGAACACAAAATGTTTCTCTCTAAACTCAGAATCCAGCAATTCTGTATTAAACAAGTTGTAGAAATGTCCCTGTAAGTGCTTAATTACACTGCATTTTGCCAATGTTGTTTCTGTCTTCTCTCTGCAAGTTAAACAATAGCATGCTGGAAACGTACCTTTTGTTTAGGGTAAGGGATACTGTTTCTTTAAACGTTTCCTTTCTGTACATAGACTACATGTCCTTTTCAGTAACCAGCTACCAGATTTCTTTTGTGGACCCCTAGGGTTGATTCTGGACTTTCTTTATATCAGAAAGCCGTGCAGAGTTTATTAGTAGCACCTAGGGACTGAAGGTACACTACCTAACATAATTACACTGTGACTTTCCCCCAGTGTGCAGGACAGGAACAAACATGTATTAAGCACATGAAACAGAGTAGAGAAAATGTATTTCAACCTTGCAGGAAATTCCTGTTGCAGGAGACCTGCAATGGTCAAAACATGTTTCCTGTACTCTATTTTAATTTCTTTATAAGTATCTGGGTATTTTATTTATTCATGCATTCATTTATTTATATTGTTGTTGTCCCAAACATTATGGAGCTCACTGTAGCTATGGCCTTTTTGAGTGCCACTTGAATGTCACTACAACTATTACATTTACACACTCTGTTTTCCCCGATTTTATTCTTTAGTTTATTCTTCTGTTCTCACTCCTTTGCTCAACTTTGATAGTATTTCTCACAAATAGAAGAGATTAATTTACGTTTAATGCGTCTTTTTTGCATCAGAGCTTGATATCAGTAAGGCATAATTGCATTGCTACTTATGGGTTCGGTTGACTGCAGTGGATCTGTTGGCATCTGAGCTGCTGGCTAATTAAGTGCTTCAGTAAAACATAATTGAAGTGTAGCAATTGTATTGCTTAAATAGTCTGTTAAATCTTAAAAGCAGTATAGTCCATAAAACGTTTTAGTAAGCTTTCTACAAATTAAAATAACGATGTAAAAATTACATCCAGTTTATATCCGGCTAAGAAAAAAAAATACACAAACTAAACCGCTCGTATGCATCAACATCTTACTCCTCTACAAGCCGTCTTGACAGGATCATTTACCTAAGGAGGATTTTTTTGTTTTTTATTCGATAAATGAGCATGTGATGGCTGTGGACAAGGATATATCCCAGACAAGTATATCAGACATAACAAAACTGCCAGTTCACTGTGATCTTGATGCAAGAGTCTGACAGGGAAAGAAAGCGATGAGACTGATTGGCCATAATGAAACCTTACGGATGAAAAGATAATGAAACGTCCACAGGTGATCTATTCCTTTGAAGCAGTCCTCTTGTACAACTGCACTGCAGGTGTGCTACACCTCTAATCACACCTACAGAATTGAGTTGAACGCACCATAATTGCATACTGCCGTAAGTTTAACACTTGACAATTGCACTTTCACAACTTTATTATGACCCCACCACCCCAACCCCCACCAATAGATAATTATGATCAGCAGTAAAAATTGCTTTTCCCCCTGAAAAGTGAGCTAACCTGTTTCACTTCGATAGTTTAATTCCCTGGAATCTGGAACAATGGATACCCAAGGGTTTTTTTCTTCTTCTTCTTCTTCTTCTTCTTCTTCTTCAGTTTCAAGAGTCTGTGCTAAATTTCCTTCATTTGATTAAATTATGTTCCAATTGTGCACACACAAAATAAATACTTTGGAAGATAAGACAAAGGCTGGGCATCACTTCCAGCCAAGCGTCTAAATAACACTGGGAATCTTTTTTTTTTTATTCCTGAATGAAGTGCATCATTGCATTCAGGTTTTAAAACGTCCTCGGGGACCTGTAATTTAAGCCTCGAAAAATGTTGAGAGAAACTCTAAACATCCAGCTTCAATGGCTCTCTGGGACAGTTACGCATGCAGTCGCCACGCAAGACACCTGCCCACCTGTCCCCAAAGATCTGAGGATTATTCATGAGCCGCGGGTCGGTGTGGCCCCCTAAAACAGGAGAGGCCTGTGCAATAGCGATGCTCTCCAAAACATTTTACCGTCAGATCCTTTGTCCCTTTGATCAGGGGGCTTCACTGTCGTGTTTACAAAAAACTTGCAATTGTCTGGTTCTTTGTTGTGTTTTTTTTTTTTTTCTTCTCTTGGATTGGTTTCATTTTAAGGCATCTGCCATCTGAATGTCTTCTTTGAACACTTTGTTTTTGTCTGCGTATCTTACAGCCACAAGACAAATCAAGTGAGTCGGCTTAAAGCTGAAGTCATAGGTTTAACGGAGGACCCTGACTTTCAGATCTCGCTGAACAAGGGCTTGTCTCACATTTTAAAAACCAGTCATAAAATAGTAGCTGCAATGGGCTCTCAATCAACGATGTAGCACTCCTTTATCATTCGATGGCGTGACCTCTACAATTTGCTTCCCCACCTCTATGCAGTTTTCTTTGGGTTTTGTGAGTAATTTGTGAGTAGTTCACAGCATCAGTGGTGTGCTGGAAATCGGATGAACCAAAATTCGAAACTTTATTTTATTTCATTAAAAATGAAAACAGTGAACTGTGTTGAATGTGCGCGTTCATACCACCGTTTTCCCATGAAAAGCCAGTTGACTAAAAATCCAGGGCCTATTAAAATCTTACAAACTGTAGCTGGATAAAGGCATGTCAGCTAATGGCAAACTAGCCTCTTGTGATTGACATAAATTAGCCGTGCTCTCAAACCCTACCACAATGCTTTGCAAAATTCATTAAAAAATATAAAGACGGGAGCCCACATTCAAAACAATTTTTAAAACATATATATCATACATATTTTGGCAACATAATTCCTTTTCAGCCATGTTTGTGGAGACAAACATGTTTCTGCCTCAGCCTACTCAATGTTCTCTGCTGAACCTCAATGAAGTTTCTATTTTTACGATCACTTTGAGCGGCCTACGCACTCCGTAGTTCAATTAATTAGTTTGCTTCTTAAATGCAGGTTGGTCATTTTCATAAAATTAATTTGAAGCAATTTTTTCAGAAAGCTGCTATGATGTTAATCACACATATAGTATAACATCATATGTTGGTGTGGTTTTTCACTCAGTAGTGCCTTAGATTGCACGTGCTGCTCTGGAGTCCCTACTGATTTAATTCTGATGGCTCACACACAGGAGTGTGTCCCTCCCAATCTCTACACCAAGGTTATGCCCTTGGCTGAAATTGTATGGTGTCTTTGTCTTGGAATGTGATCTGTCTCTTCAGAAGACATAATTCTATTGAAAAGCTTATTTTTCCTTCTGCTTTGAAGATGGCAGAGGTCGTACATTTTTGGGTAGACTGTTTGGGCTTTTTCACCTTCTCATGTATGTATGTATGTCTGTATGTATGCATGTATGTATGTACATATGTATGTATGTATGTATGTATGTACATATGTATGAATGTATGTGTGTATGTGTGTGTGTGTGTGTGTATATGTATATGTGTATATGTATGCATGTATGTACACTGTATGTATTTATCAACATGGGCAAAAAGCCCAAGGATTATAGTACATATAGATTGCATGTAGAAGGCAAGGCATTGCCAAGCCTAAAAGAGCAGACTAGGATAATGTGGTGTGCTAATTGATCAGTAAATCGTGCTGGTTTAATCTGTGTGAAAGTCAAGGGAACAGCCTTTATTTAATTCGCTTCACGTACTTCTATCACCCATACAGTTTGAGACAGCTGCATTTTTTTTCAGCATTCTCATTGTGTTCACGTGCCACATACAAGAATGAACCATAATGAGATGCAGTACAGTGGTTTGCTGATATTAAATGAATCTGAAAAAAATGTTTTTCCTCTTTCTGTGGACGTAGTAGTTCTGTTTTATTCTTGAAAGACAGAAAATTCTGCTTCCATAGTTAGCGTACAAACCTCGTCTTAGCTTACCATTCATGTCTATCACACAGGAATCAAGCCAGTTGTTTCCAGGTCCTTTTGTTTAAATGGCAGATGATGCTGAAATACATAGAGCACTAATAATGGCTCATCACCCAGGACAATCAAAGTCCACAACTGATCAATAAACTGTCTAAATAGTTTTCTTTAAAATTTCTTGTTTTTTTTGGGGAGGCACTTTGTTCATGTGTTGATTGAGTGCTTCCTCTCTGCTCTAAAATGCTGTTCTGGCCTTGTGTTGAGATTGTGTTAAGATACTTATTCTCCGTGTCATCAAGCTCCACAGCTCATCCCTAGTTGTTAACAAGGGAGATGAGTCATAAATACTACCAGATGCAGATTGAAAAAGTTTCGCCATCAATAGCGGAAAGGAAACCAATCAGGACATCAGAGATGTACAAAGCTTTGGAAACAATGCACCTGATTGGCAACAAAAAAATAAAGTATTTTGGATACTTATAGACATATATTCAAGAAAAGGAAAAAGTCATAACTTTGCAAATGTACCTTTGCATACTGTACCCATATTTATTTTTTTCCTTACATACAGAAAGAATTAGGCTACTTCAATCAACTCTCCAGTTAGCAGCCACATATCTTTAACACACGAACGAACATACATTCCTGGAAATGTAGGCAGTATTACATAAAATCTACTATTACTGTCAACCATGACACTATTGCATCTGATGATGTGCTATTTTAGTGTAATCTCTTTTATTAGAGCTCTTAAGATTTTTGAGGTTGACATGCAGACAAGCACATAAGAAATCTGTCGTAATAACTATGTAATTACCCGAACGGGCATTTAACTTCGATACCCACTCTCGACCTCTGGAGTAGACAGAGGCAGCGTTCGCACCTAAGGCGCGTGTCAGTTTTAATAAGCGCGGGGGAATCTTCATTATCGCCCGAATCCTGTAGGTTTTTTTTACAGCGTGTGTGTTCTATTTCCAATCGGACCCCCGTTGAGTCGAGGAGCGCTCATGAATATTCACGACCGCCAGAGAGTCCCACGCGAGAGGTAAAGATTCCACGCGCATCGCGGTTCTGCCTCGATTACCGAGCCGCACGGGGGAACTTAAATTTGCTGTGGGCCCCACCCCCCAGCCCCCCCACCCGCCGCATGGGGGAACTTAAATTTTCTGCGAGCCCCACCCCCAGCCCCCCCCCCCCACCCGCCGCATGGGGCATCTTACATTTGCTGCAAGCCCCCAATTCCCTCCCCCCCCTCCCCCCCCACCGCATGGGGGCACTTAAATTTGCAAGCCCCCCCTCCAGCCCCCAGAGACTCTCTTTGCGCATTGTGTACCGCCGTGCGGCCTTGCTGAAGGAGCTGACTGCAGAAGTACCGCCGAAGGCCACAGCCCAGGCTGCTCAGCGGATAAAACTAGGAGGGTGCCTTTCATAGTCTGGCTGCGATTAGTATGCCTGTTCAACAGAGCTAGCATCGTTATCGTGTCCACAAGAAAGGACTGTGTCTGCACGCTGCTGATGCTCTTAACACCAACATTTTAGACCAGGTGGGTATTCACCAGGAAAGTGAAAGACCAAACCCAAACTCAGGCCGATATATACACATATGGGGCACATCAGTCAGTCTAAAAAAATCAGGGCAGGCACAAGTTGAATGTCAGTTTTTTTTTTAAATATTTTTTTTTAATGCATTTCATTTGTTACGCAATTTCAACAATTCACTGTCACATTGTCATTGCGACGGGGCTTGTGTTAACAGAACTTCCCTCACAGAAACCCACATTCATCAGTGTGAACATTATCATACTGGATGGTAGACAATATGAGCTGCAGCAGTCAGGGAGCTGGACTCATGCCCAGAAGAAAGTAGAACAGGGTTTTTCTACAGAGGGTCAGTTGCGACAACATCAGTTTTATTCGCATTGCAGCCATTGACGATGTGACACATAGCTTTGTACCGGGTTACAGGTGCAACCCTGGAATAAATAAACCTTCGTACTTATCCATGACTCTCAAGTGATAGATTTTTTTTTTTAAATATCCACAAAAGGTTTTGTGAGTTTATTGATCACCAGCTCACCAACTTCTTTTTGAAGGTTCAATCTGGACAAGGACGAATGTTGATTGAATCAAGGCTTCCATCTTTGGGGATCTGTGCCATCCTAGACAATACGTAATACAACTTATAGTTTACCTTCCTACCAGCCAATTTTTTGAATTGAATTTTCTGTCAATATGTGAGCAAGTCTGAAGTGAGCAGCATTTCCTCATGGTAAATGGTAATGGGCTGCATTTATATAGCGCTTTTATCCAAAGCGCTTTACAATTGATGCCTCTCATTCGCCAGAGCAGTTAGGGGTGAGGGGTTAGGTGTCTTGCTCAAGGACACTTCGACATGCCCAGGGCGGGGTTCGAACCGGCAACCGCCAGACAATCGGTCTTACCTCCTGAGCTATGTCCACACTCATTGAGCATGCTGAGTGTCACAACATGTACGTTCTGCTTTTTGGTGCCTGAGATATAAAGGTGGATACATATAAAGGAGGACGTATTTTCTATATGATGAATAGATTACACGCTGCGAAGGTGTGATGAATCGTTGTTGTGCATTTAGTTTGGCTACAAATTATAAATCAACATAAAACAATGATGTCAACCGAATTTGTGTGTGGTGCTGACTAATGCAACGGATCCAGAGAGCCTGGTGCTCAGTAGAACACAATGCAAATTGGAAAATTGAATAAAAAGGTGCTGTATGCAACCATCAGCATGAAGTCTATGACCTTGGACAGGAGCAGCCATACCTACAGGCACACACAATTAAGGTTAATTGCTTATTTTCATCAGCCCTAGATATTTGAAAAGCCCAGATAATATAACTTGGCTTATTCTGAGACTGTATTTTATGAATGAATATCCTGCTAAAGTCATAATATCTATAATCAAATGCTGTAAATGGAAGAATATTTAACCTTTTTGTTTTATAATCTAAATATTGTGCCTTTGAACGGTATGTGGATTTGGTGGTTTCGTAGTTCTACCTGTGAGACTCTTCACTTCACTTTTCAGCTACTAAAAGGTATTGCTTGTTGTGGCATTTCTGATATCACTGCCTATAACAGCTCGCATTTACATACTTAGAAGGATTAGAAGCAGGAGACCATTGGCATTAGCATCACACCAATGCTGACAGGCTCTGGTTGGTCCCCACTGAATAGCTGGCATTTGAATTAAACTGTCGCTTGCATAATAAACAACAGTGACAATGCATTCCTGATCCATGTCTTTCAATATCTCTTTATTCAGTAACTGGTTCAACTATGTAATTATTAACGAACCTATATGAGTATTTATACTGTCTTAGCAGATACTTAACCCTGGGAGTGGTTAGGTTTTAGCATGTGTCTTAAAGATTATAACATTTTCAAATGTTGTGGATGTCCAACATACACATTTTTGTAAAATGGCCTTTGGAGCAAAGACTGCATTTGACTGGTTAGTGATAAAATTAAGCCAAAATAGGGACAGACATTGTGAAAAGCAAATATAAACAGCAGTGCAGTCAAGTGCAGTTTGTTGCCCCTTTAAATAGGTGATTGTAAATTCTATGCACTTGTCTTCATAAATTCTGTACAAAATGTATTCAGAAAGCTTCCTGAAAAGTATGCAGACACATGCATTGTCCCTTAATAATGAAGCATTTTCCCTGCAACTGATAAATGCGACATAAAATATGATGCCTAGTATATAATGATACCACCTGCAAAAGACAAATGAATTAGCCCTTGTTTTTTAATACATCATTTGTATAACTTGCCAGTGGCTTATACCAAACAGAGGAAATTGCTTATTGGTTGTACTTTTTTTCATATATCTAGCCTTACAATTTAATGACATAAATGCATTGTCCTGGTACAAAATGAAGACAAATCGGTGGAGACATTCAGGCAAACATTCTCACTCAATACTGGGCATGATGTGATCAGATTTAAGAATCCTTTAAAATAGCGTGCGACAGGCACTAGGCCACACGACACACCTTTTTTTCCTTTTGCCGGAGAAGGAACACTCACACGCACAAGCAGGAAAGCTTTGTTTTGTCTGCCACGGGCAACCTGTTGACCTGAATTATGAAGTCAGTTCACAGGCGTGTCAGATTCTAAAACTCCCGTCGGGAGAAGCTGAGAGGGGCGCGGGGGTTAAATTAGCCGTGTCCGACAGAAGAAGCCGAGGCGCTCTTGTGCATGTTCAGTGTGATGGCGGGGCGAAGGCACTTTCATTTTTAACACTTGCCCCATCGCCTCCGAACGCTGCCATTATTTTCTCAAGAGCCCAGAGAGAAAAGAAGGACATCAGGTTACTGTAGTTATTTCTTTATTTATTTATTTGTTATTGTAGTAGTGGTGGCAGAGGTAGTCTTTTTATGTACTGACATGTTTCTTGAAGAATGAGCATCTTTAAGGATTGCTCACTGGTGTGCTGGCTTTTGGCTCTTCTCAGATCAGTGAGAAGTGTTCTCAGTATAAGGTCTCTACGGAGTTAAATAAAGTTTTTTTTTTTTTTTTTTTTTGAAAGGGGACCATGCAAACAGAGCTGGCCGTTCAGCACATCTCTTCCCTCACCTCCTTTTGTCCTTGACATCACCTCTTTAAAGATTCATAAGGCCCTGACAATTTACATAAAAGTGAAGTCGCTGATTAGTGATATTACAACTGCTTCTAGCCCAATAGGTCCTGCAGGCCTCAGTGGAGCTCGAAAAGGTTATGAGACATGTAGCACATTAGCCTGGGCTCCTGTCCTTTTATCACCATCAAATCACAAGGGTATTTCGTTAAAGATTATGACTAAAATTAAGCACTCATTTATTTTTTGCTTTTTTTTGTTTGTTTGTTTTTAAGCTCACCTTAAATTAGAAATATTATCGCCTGCATACTGTCACAGAAATGCCAACTATACACTGCACGCAATGAGCTCGTTTTTGTTTTTGAAGATGTATTTCAGAATGAGAATGTGAAGAGTTTAATATCCGATGGGGATATATTAATATTCCACACTCCATAATGCATGCGGTCTGCAGTAAAATGTGTTCTACAAACAGTTTGCTTCATCGAGATTATGCCCGATTATAAGTTTATGGTGCTGGGAGAGACAGGGGAGGAGCAGGTTTTCCTCCAGCCTCCCCAGGCCTGCCTGCGAGGCCCTCAGGTCATTGGACGGTGGCGGACACGCCCACAGACACATGCTGCAGAAAAGTCAGCCGAAAATGAGCCCAGCTGCTGCTTGCCGTCTTCATCAGGCCTGTTTACGAAGGCCTGGCTTGTTGGGCCTTTAGCAGGGAGACCTGAATGGGCACAGCCAAAGACTGGGCTGGCACAGCACAGCACTGTACAGCACAGCTCAGCACCGCACAGCACGCATCAGTGCAGCACAGCTTAGTACCGCCCAGCTCAGTTCACCACAGCACCACACAGCACAGCTTGGCTCAGCTCACCTCAGCGTAGCACGCCACAGTTCAGCACAGCACTGCACACTTCAGGATACCGCACCTCAGCACAGCACAGCACGCTTCAGGACAGCACAGCACACTGCTGGCAGTCCTCTCTGAGGGCCTCTGCCTTGCGACAGCTTGTTTTCTAACTTTTGTGCTGCTTTTGGCTTCTCGCTTTCTAAAAAAAAAAAAAAAAAAGAGGCAATAAATGGCTTTGAGTCATTGCACTCTCCGTCTTTAGTTTGTGCTATTGCTCAGTCACCACCCTGCAAAGTGGCTCCACTTGACTCTGTGCCGCAAGGTTGAACTGTTTATCTCCAGTGCGAAGTGTACTTCTCTCTACAGTCTTTCACTTGCTTTTTTTCTTTTTTTTTTTACACAATACTGTGCTGTTACATAAGTTTCACTGTATGAAATAGTGGTTCAACCACCTCACAGTGGCCTTGATTAATTTTACCCTCTTAATTTCCTGTTCACCCTCTCTAATGTGAATCAAATGTTTTCAGTATGACAGAAGTGATGTTCTTCAGAACACATTCATTCATTGCAATTCATTGTCACTGATGAACAGTGTGAAAGAAACAAAATATGTGAAGTGTGTAATTTTTTGCCTTCGTTGGTGTCAACTCACCACTAATCTTTTTAGCCAGATCGAATGTCCAAAAATACTCAACAAAATTATACTGCTGCTCTCAAATTGATGTAAATAAAATATGAATTTAGGTTACAAAGTATGGACTTATTCTCTCCAGCTTTTTAGTTTTGTTTATGTATTGTATGCAGCGTGTGTATGTGGCACCATTATATTTAATTGGTATGTTTCTGTCATCGTTGTGAAGGGAAACCACTTCAGAACCTGACAATATTAGAAAGAAAATCTCACGAGGCCACAAATGAACTGTCAAAAACAATGGGTGATGGATGTTTTTTTCAAAAGTATTACGGTCATCCTGCTCTGAAAACTCACCCTTTAAAAGGAATGGTTCCATCTCCATTTCGAAAACTACAGTGCGTCAGAAGTAGCCAATAAACCTTCAAAGAGAGGGAGCCTGGCGTGTCGTGCCAAATAGCACAGCATTGCCTTACTCTGACTGAAAAGTGGAATCCGAAAAGAAAGAAAAAAAACACTTCTTGATCTACTGTGGAGTAAAGGGTTGATTTAGCCCCTATCAAACGCCAGGGCTACCTCGGTACAGCTTTCAGTCGAAACCCAATGAATCAGCCTCCCAGTGGAAAACGCTCATTTCATCTGTCCCGGTCACAGCTGATTTGTGCTGTTACATGCTTAAGAGGATCCTGCGCTGGTTTCCATTACCAACTTACGACTGTGGGCTTGCATGTTCCCATCACACGAGTCCGTATATTATTCCATGCCTTTTTATCGTATCCTACTGCTATAGCGATGACAGAGTGCTTTTTGCTTGAGTAGAGACAAGGTGTATTTGAGGTGCTGCATTGTTTTAAAGATCTCTTGTTCCACAACACAATCATTTTAATGGTGATGACGAAGATAAACATACATAAACAGATAATACTTTAATAACAATGCCCCTTTTTCTTTCAGGTTTGAGTTTAAGAACAAAACACGTTCGGAAACACAGATGTAAATGTATTTTAATGGTTCATTTGACATTAGGAACAAATCATAGACTATAAGCTTTTGGGAGGGCTTCATGTTCCTTAGCAAACTTGATAAACTCATAAATGTATTCATAAATAATCTTCCTCAGGGCTGTGTGCCTCAGGGTGACCATCAGGCCTAATGGGGTCAAAGGTCACTGTAGATTGTGTCACATCATGGGGCCTTATGATCTTCAATCAAGGACTGCTGACAAGTTTGGAGGTCCATTTTAACCACATAATGCACTAGGTGTTTAGTACATACAGCTCAGAAATAGATTGATACTTTTGAAAATAATGCTTGATGTCATCGTCCTTGCAAAGGCCTTGGCCCAAAAAATGTCTGAAGATAATAATTTGTGACTGTCATCCTTGTCTGAGAAAAACATCACTGCTGCTTGTGTGAGTAATATATAGTAGCAACTAAAAATATGTTACATACTTCAAAGAATGCATTAAATATGCATGTGTTTTGTTATGTTTTGCCTGTATTGTTTCTCTTACACTTACCCAATTCATAATTAAACAATATCAACAGATCCAGCCAAACAATGACATTATATTTCCAGAAATGCATTCTTAAGTTCTACAAAAATAATAAAACATCTGATGCTAAAGGCTAATGTTTAGTAAATGTGTGTGATGATGGTTTTGGAAATGAAGGGTGATCAGATGTAGCCTACACCTTTCTAGCTTGTCAGTTTGGCTACTCTATTGCTATAAAATTACAAATAAAATAACTAGAAACAGGCTAAACAGCTAATTTCATTTTGTACAGGGTATATTAAAAGTGCAGTACGTAAGTTTTTAGAATACTTTTTTAGAACATATTTGGTTAAATTTCCTTCAAATATCAATAAATGATGAGCTTCAAGAAAAACAATCTGGTCTCTCTGACTGCCCCAGGCTATGAAAGCATACACTCACAAATTTCACCAAGCCTATATCTCAACAACCAATCAAGACAGCTCTCTGCAAGGAGTCCAATCATGACAGCTCTCTGCCTGTCAATCATGTTGCACGTGTGCAGCTGTCAGAGCACAGATACCACAGAATAGTGCCATATTGTTAGCTAGTTGCCTTGGAAACAAAGCAAGAGTGGCAGGGAGAAATCTGCCAAAATGACCAGTTCTGCATTTAACTACAACAGTGTATACTGATTTTAAAAACTAAGAAAAGACAGACTGTTGAAGAAAAGATTATGGACCAAAAGGAATTGAACCAAGCGAGACAAGAGACTTGAGTGAACATTGATTTGGCTTTTCAGCGAGAGTTCAGGGACTTAGCTACTGTTCCAATCTTTTGTTAAATATGCACTGTGATATTAAACACAATAAGGTGAACAGATTTGTTAGGTTGTACCTGTTACTATACCATGCATTTTAACGTGGCTGGACTGCTGTATTGACCAATCAGCATCCAGGACCAGAACTATCTGCTCAATAAATTTCATTAAGAAATGAAGCACTGTAACCAGTTTAAAAGTAGAACGTTTACACTTTGTTCTCGTGAAGACTTCTCTCGTGTTTAGATGTGCATTCTTAGAAATGCATTCACTGTGTTCACCAGTCTCTTGGGGATGGTGTTTGTTTACAACTTTGTTGCTGCTCTTTTCTTTGGGGAAAACTAAAATGAGTCCATTGTTGATGAGGTCACACAAGGAACCTCCAACACATTCCTTGCCTCTCAGACGATATTATAATGCATACCCGCAGCCTCGTCTTGCTAGTTTTCACCCGCACAGACACACAAACACACACACATGCACACACACACACATACACGCACACACACACACACACACACACACACAAATTGTTACCACATAGACTCATAAAACTGGCATGCTCCAACTTCAAAGGGAATAATAAATTCAGTTCTACACTAGCCATTCAGAAAGAGTCATACAGCCAGAATTAGCATTTAAATTGAGATATTAAAAGTCTAACTGTAATGGCTTATAGAATGTTCATTTGTATTATATTTCATATTTTAAATGTAATGTTTTCCGGTAGTCTGCCGGATAATGACATTCTGGCCACTGTATGGTGAGAAAGAGTCGCCAGCATATTTTTAAAGTTCAAGTGATTTGCAGACTATCCAACAAGGACATGAAAGGTGTACAGAGACCTTCTGCCATTAGCTTGCTGCATGTGTCTGGATAGCTATGAGAGAGAGAAGCAGGGCCAAGCCGAGAAAGAAACATCTTGTGCATGCTGGCACAATGCAAGTCTCATCAAGTGGTGCACTTAGAGCTGTGTTACTTCAGCAGAAGAGCAGAGCAGGAAGGAGATCTGAAAAAAATGGAACAGGTCTAAAGAAGGAAAAGCTCACCTTACGAGAACCACACAAAATGAGAAAAGCATCCAGAATCACAATAGGGGGATTCAGAAGGAGGATTTTATGGCTCCCTAACACAAATTTTATAGATCAGAATTCGAGACACTTCCTTGTCCTACCTGCGCCACTAGTCCACATGACTTCTCTACCTTGTGAAAAACATACCACCAATGGGAAACTGCTAATTGCATCTCACGGATAAATACTATAGGTGAGTAATAAATACTGTAAATAAAATAGGTTTCTTCACTCCGCCCTCCTTGTGCAATAAGGACACTGAAGCATGTCCTTCCATTGCCCTCTTAAGCCTCGAGGCTCTTAGGCTTTATTCTGTGTTCTGCAATCCCATTGGAATCCTGAACCGACTGCATTATATATGGCATTCATAGCCATCCTTCTTTTTAAAACCTTACCGTGGAATCCTCTGCTTGTGTTCGGTGTGTAAATTTGCATCTCACGGTTTTCCAGTTCAGCTTGATGATCTTTATTAAGGGGCCTGTGAATCATTATCCAGTTTTTCTTCACATTGGCTTTTTTTTTTTTCATTTCCTGTGAAAGACGACCGATGTGAAGCATTGTGTGACAGCGTAAAAATTGCTCGGTTGATTGATTGTTGATTAAAAATCCTGCGTTGACTTCACTCTTCCCTCATAATCGTCAGCCATCTCCATCAGCCATATTTTTCATCACGTATTCAATGTTATTTCAACCACTCTGTACCAGGATAAGAGTATTCCAGTATATGGAAGTTTTATCATTTATAATTTGATTGTTTTCTAAGTCTCGGCATGCCTTTCCTTGGATGTGTCTTAATACACACTTCAGCTGCACTGATATTATCTTTATCTGAATTTTAGCAATGGTGTTCAGTGCTTTTATTTGGACATCAGGAAACATAAAATAAATCACCACTGATATTTACTGTCTCTATTATTCACAGAACATCTCTGTCCTGCACAAGCCTCAAAAGTGGTCCTCATTCTTCTTCAGTGACAAGACTCGCTGCAAAGCTAAGACTAGAAGATCACCCTTGTTGAGTTATGTCATTGATTAAGGACACCCTAGAATGCCTTTCCTATAGGTAATTCTTGAGCTTAGCCAGCATGACAAATAAAGCTCAACATTATTGATAATAATAGTAATAATAACAATAACATCAGAGATCTGCTTTTCATTTGCACGTATTTTGTGATCTTTAGTTTGTCTTGTTTCCTTTTGTTATAAACTTTTACATTTTAATTACATTCGGAGGTTTTCAGCGCTTTGATTGGTTTTGACATGTGGGTTTTGGTCGTGATGTACAGTGGTCCCCAAGCTAATGTAACTTTTGTGTGTTTTGGGATGTAATGACAGGGGAGTTTTCATTTGAGTCTGTGGGAGAGAGTTCTATAGTTTGGATCATTGGACATGTCCACTGTGTAAATGGACACAAGGGGATGTCCATTTACACAGTCGGCATGTTGGGCAAATGAAGGAACAAGAGTCCTCACCCCACACAGTACTGCTTCATAAGTCAATGTTCAGTACTCAACACACCTGTATGCCATTTGTTGGGCTCGTGTTAAGAATTTGCTTTGTACCTTTACCTAACTGAGGTCATCGTGCCAGGTAACTCTTACTTTGGCACACTCAGGTACATGACTCAGTTTGTCCTTACAATGATCTATGGCAGGTGGAAATGTTCATCCTGTTGTGGTGAGTTATAGACCATTGATTTATGGAGCATTACAGCTGTGTTCAATTTCCTTTTCATTGTACTTTTTTCTGTGCTGCAAATGCATGACTTATTGGATGTGCATTTTGTTTGTTCCAATGGTCTAGCAAAAGTAAAGAAGGAGTGAGGTACTCAGTGTGCCAATCCTATTTTATCCTGAGGCAAGCACAGCCCAGAAAGTGCACCGAGTCCTTGTTTAATTACACGTTGTCTCTTAAAATTAATCCTCCAAATTTGTGGATGTAACTCAGTAAACTCTTACCATCTGCTATAAATAAACAAAGATACATGCTGTGCAGGACATTGATGGATTCTACCTTCTCTCCTCTTGCAGGGGACCAGACATAATTTAAATATGTTTTAGTCACATTAGTTACAGGCAGGTGATAGTCTAAGAGTAATGTTTTAATGACCTTTTGACCCTTGAACACAGTTAGCCAGCCAAGAACATTGTGGGCATCTCTGTGGTTGCAGAACACTCCCCTTTATCATAATAGCTTTAACGGAAACATAAAATAATACTATGGTTTTACAGCATGGGTACATACTCATGGGTGCATGGAAATTAAATGTTTTTAATTAAATTTTATTATTTTTTTTTTTTAGATGATTACCTCTGATTAGCAGGTTAATGGGAAGCAGCTGTGGTATTGTGTTCCAATAAAGTCCAGCTCTTTTGTTGAATATTATCAAAATAAACCAATTCTATGTATATATACAGAACACATTATCAGGTAATGACAGAGTGGGCCTCCACTGGTAGAACTACAATAGGCTTGTATTGTATGAGCCAGTTAAATGAATGCTTAAAATAGCAAAATATTGTGAATTCTCCAGGTCAGTGAGTCACTGTTTTTCACCCAAATGCTGAGAAAATATTGCACTATTGAGTGCTTGACAGAAAAGGATAGAAAGTTTTAAAATACAGCTTTTCATCAGCTTCCTCCATAACACTCATAAACTGGCTCTGTCCATTTCAGGGTGCACAAAACCTTACTCTCACACCATTAATATGATCACATAACTAACCATAATGAACATTACTATAATATTAGTAAGGTCAAGGTTCCCAGCATGCACATTTGTCCTACTTCCTGGATGTCCCCTGTGACTCATTGTTAAGTCACAAGGAACATTCAATGTGCAATCTTAGAAATACGATTGTGAATGAATTTTGTTCACGTTCATTTTGTCGTGAATGTTACAAATTCAGTCTAACATTTCCATCCTTTTCGTTTTGTTTATTCGTAGAGTTTATTGGTATCGTCCATGTTTTTTATCACCATGGTGACAGGAAGTTTATATGCTTGCAGCACAGCTGGGAAACTTTGATGGAACTTGTTTGGAAGGCAAAACTGCTCTGGGACTGTTTGTGGAATGTTCTCATCTTATCGTCCTCTCACAGCCAGATGGCCAGGATGCTCCCCAGCATTCTTGAAACTTTTTTTTTTGTTAGCTGGGACTGCAATCCAAAAATCGGCTAAAATCCCAAAACTGCATACAATAACAGTTCCTGTCTACCCAAGTCGAAAAACAAGGGACTTAGCTTTGACTGCGGCACTGGCCTCGTTCCTGTGCAGTGCAATTTGTTCCTCTGAGTAAACAGCACTCGTTTATCCATTATCTTTCGCAATATTTGAAACCCCTGTCAAAAGTTAGATGGTGTGTCTGATTCTGTTAGAGCAGTTTCATCCTCATCTCCTCAGGCTGGTTTATTGAGCAGGAGGTACGGCGTTACCAAGGAAACCTTTTTTTCTCGCTGTCACTAATTCATATCAATTATTGATGGAAACCAGTGGACCGGCAAGCTAGACCATATCTGGGATTTTAACTGCAAGTGCAATAATGCTGTCTGGATAGTGTAGTTTACTTCCCATCAAATTCACAGATTTCTCCTGAACTTTTCTGGGGTCACAGCAACTTGGAGTGAATTGTAGTTTGTCTTGCAGCTGGACAATGTGAATGGTGAATGAAGAGTAAATGGTAAATGGACTGCATTTACATAGCACTTTTATCCAAAGCGCTTTACAATTGATTCATTTATGTATTGTGCTGCAGAGTATAACATAGCACACTGTACCGAAAACAAATTCCACCGGCCTTGGCTGTGTGGCTAATAAACAATCTATCTATGCCTCTCATTCACCCATTCACACACATACATACATACATACATACTCACGCACCAACGGTGAAAGGCTGCCATGCAAGGTACCAATCAGCTCATTGGGAGCAATTAAGGGTTAGGTGTCTTGCTCAGGGACACTTCGACACTCCCAGGGCGGGGGAGCGAACCGGCAACCCTCCGACTGCCAGACAGCCACTCTTACCTCCTGAGCTATGTCGCCCCCAGAGAAGAGACCAGTATTTGTTAAGCAGGCACTGTTAGAGTGACTGAATGGAGAAAGAGAGGCAGAGAGAGAGTGGGGTGGGGGGGGCACTGACAGTCGAGAGAACTCAGTCTGAAGACAGACAGATACTCATGCGCTGTTTTCTTTGACGAAGCCCAAGGTCACTTTGAACAAGTTGCACTGGCATGAAGCCTGCTGCTTACATGAAGTCAGCTGTTCCTCAGAGCTCGGCAGAGTAATTCCCCTTCGCTCGGAAAACGGGGCGCTGAGGTCCAGGGAGGAGAGGGGGAAAGACTTTTAGGCCACCGTGTTCTGCATGTTGCTGCTAACGTGTTACATGCCAAATGGGAGGAGTTTGTTTTTAATGGGACATGGTAAACTAGCCCCTGGTGAGCTTTGAGCCCTTGGGGCCTCTGTGCCTGCCGACCACATGACCTGGTTTGATTTGTCCCATTAGAACACACATAATTAAGACCGGAGCTGATAAACTTTTATAATTTGGAAAATCAAACAGGACCACTACTCTTTTAATTGTTTCATTTTGCCAGAAATAATGGCCATTATTAATCTGAAATGATGCATTACACCCTCCAAAGCAGTAAAGCAAAGTCGCTGAAATTTGGTGTTAATTACCATATTGAATCATTTAAAAAAAAGGTTCCCAACATGCTGTCAACTGTAAAGTACAGCAATTTGTTAAAAAGACAAGGAAATTTAAGAAGAAAAGAGGGATTTGCTTTGTCCGGTGCATATTTATCTTAATTTCATGAGCCTTGTGTGGTTACAGTGATGAAGCCTTTGTTCTCATAATTGGATTTGTTCAAGAATTTTCCATCAAAATAAGATAACGCCCAAAGCATGTGTAATTACCTTTCGTACAGACCAGTCTCTGATGCCTGAGATGTGATTGTTTGAATGTGAATGTGAATGGCTCCCCTTTGACGGACAATTTAGAGAACAGACAAAGAATTAATTATTGGATGCTGTGTCGGCACACTGCGTCAGAGACAGCTTTTTTTTCGAGTTAGTAGATGAAACCAAATCAGGTTTGTTGCTGTGTGTCAGTGTGCCCAAGCTATAAATCTTTCCAATGAATTGGCTTTCAATGCATAGTAGAACTAACAAGTTTTATCCTCATAGGTTTGACTTATGTAGTCAGCTCATTGAATATGTTGACCTCTATTGGGGGTTGTTGAATGTCATGTGGTGATGCCCCTACAGACTGGCATTAAATCTTGACCTTGCCGGTGCCATCTGTGGCTTGTAGCCCCACAGGACAGTGAATACTTGTCTCCGTGGCAACCCTGGGAGGGACAACATGGCCAGTGAGTGTGGCATCAGTCATGTCATATCTTACTCTGTAGGAAATAAATTCATTATCAACAAGCCCAGTTCATCCCTACAAACCATTGCTAGATTGCTCATTGATCACACTTAAGTTGTTTAATATTTTTTAATATTTGGTACATTAACAAAATTTCGCTACCTTTCAGTGTTATCCTTTGCTTAACTCTGTAACTCTTCTCCCCCTTACTGTATTTTGGAGTAATACATGAAGAATTTAGAATTTCAGGTGAGAGCTGGGTTCTCAGTAACACTGTTACTGAGAGCTGGATTCACGTTTAGCATGCGTCATTTACCAAGAATTTCCCTGATTACCAATATTCTTGCAGTCTGCAACAGCAACACCACAAGCCTCACAAATGGCAATAAATTAATTTTTTTAAATCGTGTTTATCATTACTGTCAAACAACAGCATTTAGATATGACATCTGCATACCAAGCTTCCATGCTAATGTAACCATTCCCCCCTTACATAAACATCTGTTCTGTCTTGAAAAAGTTAGCACAGAAAATTTACCTCCAGTAGAAAGTCTACCGTTGTTCTTCTGTTTCATTATTGCTGTGTCTGTGGCATTATAACTCTTTGAGGAACTTGCAGTACTCTATTAGTTGCATGAAAATGATGTTGTCCAAAAGTAGTGAACCCACAGGGTGTCTCATGTGTGTACCATTGATTACAATGGCAGTGAACTATGTTGTCTCTTGTGCAGGAATCCAGCCCATGCAAGAGAGGCCCCAGAAGCAATTTTATAATTTATGAAATTACACTAATAGAGTGTGTGAAAGAGGGCATGCTACAGTAAATCAAAGGGAGAATCAAAGCAGTGTACTAGATCTTACTGTGGCTTTTAACTTTTTCGAATAAAGCCCAAAATTCTTTGTGTATTTATTCATTTTAATTTGGATAACGAGACAAACTGTACTGTGATGGGTAAAAAAAAAAAAAAAAGTCCTTTCATTTTTGAAGTTTTAATCTTCTCTGTTCAAATATATTCAACTGTGTCACGCAGTTTATTTTGGGCCATTTATTTTGGTGAATGTTGCTTTGAGCGCAGCCAGCGAGATTTAAAGTAAGTGTAGGATAAGAACTTCGCTTCTGCCTACAGACAGCACACCAGCTCACTCAAGACCCACACACCTCCGCCTACTGGATCGGGAGTGTCAGCACGCTAAAGACAGCACCAACAGCTGCCAGTCAGTCCACTGCAGCTCTGTCTTTAAACCCATGGGGGGAGTAACACGCCCCAATGGCCATTAAATGTTTTCTCCAAGAGGAGCTTTGCACCCGGTGGAGTAAGAGTCAATCACGCAAGTAGTAAACACCAAAGGATCTTCTCCTGTTGTTTGGAAATTCCATGCCTGCAATCCTGATGAATTAAATTCACTGAAACTTAAAGTCAGGGGGTAATTGGGAAGTGGTCCATTTTGTGGAGCAGAATAATTTTCCATTAAAGTAAATGAATCGCTTAAAATACAAGTAGTTTCCAGATTCTCATATGCCAAAAGTAGTGGACCGCAAAATGAAAATAAAAAAGCACATATATCGTAATGGTCATAAATAAAAAGCTGGAGCCCGTGGACACATTCTTATTACTTCCATTTTTATTAACAAATGCTAGCCTTAGTTTCCATTTATTTAGATGATGATTGGTGGAGGAATTGTTTGGCTCGATAAATGTTTTTTCTGAGCTCTGTTTGATGCCTTCATAGTTTTACTAAACAATAAGGATATTTTACTGAGATAACACCAACAGCTCTATAACATTTGCAAGTGGCAGCAACTTTGGACTACACTACTGCTACTGAATCCGATACCATCTTTCACTTTTCTACTTTTAATATGAGTAACTTGGTGATGTCAGCTATAATGTATTCCATTCATATAGCGCCTGTCATTGCACCTCGGTATCTCAAAGCGTTCAGTGGCTCACCTTAATCATCTCCAGTGTTTAATGCTCTTGCAGTGTGCTGAAAGTCTTCTCTACCAGGGTGCCGTGTCTGCCTAGCTTTCCGTCTGGTGACAACACTGACATTCTCATTTGCAGGGGAGAGAGCACCATATCATATGACAGATCGCCGTGCTCCTCAGACGTGATTCTCTTTTTGGCCTTCATTTTTTGCAGTCTGTAAAAAAGATTTAATGAAGTAAAAATGTGTCATATATGGAGAGCCCTGATGTGAAAGCAGGTACAAAATGCAAGGAATTGCAATTTTTTTTTTCGCAGTCAAAGGCCAAAATCTTTTAGATGTACAGGGTTAGCATGCTGCTACCGTGTTTATGCATGGCACAGGCTCAACTGCACTTATCAGACCTCATGACCAAACGGTAGGCAGCAGGTAGCTGCAGACATTATCCTCATGGGGCACAAAACCACAGGCACTCCCAGCCTCAGAGATTATTTGGCAACGAATGACATCCGCCGCAGAGCTGAGCTGCGGCCATTGCCCTGCAGCAAGCCGTTATTTGTAACATTTGTAAAACCCTCATTAGATAACCTGGCACTGACTCATAGCGAGGCAGCGCTTAAGCATATATATATATATTCTCGAAGCGGGAAATCAGGCAGAATGATCGTACGGCGAGCCGCGATTAAAGCGGAGCGATCGCGATCGCGAACGCTAAAAAATGCGAGGCGCACGGCTTCTCTGCGCCGGCTGGACGTGACGCCGAGCGGAACACCGTTTCTCTCCGTTTGGCCATTTCGGAAGGAGGCTCGCAGACGCCGTAAAGGTGTTCATCTTCCGGGCCCTGCGATGTTTAGAGTCCATCCCGGGCGGAATTAAATTCAGAGGGCACTCTGACAGGAACGGACCTCCTCAATAACGGGAGGCAGGAGGAAACGCTGAGCCCCTCCGTCATGGCCGACGTTCCACCGAGCGAGGCGCCGCTCCTTCCTCCGTTTCATTTACAGCTGCATAATGAGTGCTAAAGCAATCAGTCTGCACAGATTGTAACTGTGAATGTCTCATTTCCAGCATTTGGCTCTCAGCTTGTCAGATCAACAGTACTGTCACCCCCCCCCCCCCCCCCCCCCCACCTGCCCCCAGTCATACAGAAACACATGCATGCAGAACAGAGACACAGTGGTGCACCCCCCTCCCCCAACCCCCACTCCATACCCAGCTGGTGTTCCCCTTTCTCTTAGAATCATGGTGCTTTGTTCTATGAACGCCATGACGAGTTCCGCTCTCTGTCTGTGCATGGGAGCTGGCAGGTTGCCCATTGTCACTTCCCACAGTGCTGTTCTGACACCTGTACCGATACGAAAAAACCTCCAGGGAGAGCGAAAGAGGGAGGGAGAGATAGAGGGAGAAGGATGACAGCAACAGAGGTTTATTTGGTTTGATCTTCTGATAGCTGTGAAATCGCATGTGCAATGTATGTTAGATATGAGCAGGTATAGCTTAAGCTACTAGTCTGACGCATGCTAGTCTGCTGCCTGAAAGTCAGTTATCTGGGTTTTTTTCTTTTCTTTTCATTGTAAGTTTTTTCTTCTAGCTGGGTAACAATGGGCCAAGACTAAACTAAGTGGTTGAACTACATTCAGTTCCTAGGGTGTTTGTTAACAAGGATTCTCCTGAAAAAGACATTTATCCTTTAGGTTAACCCAAGATTTCAGGTTAGTGGCACACTGAAACATACTGGGGAAGGGGGAAAAAGTTTTGATAGTCAACACTGAGATGGAATGTTGTGTCATCTACTCACTGCTGATCTAAACAGTTTTAACTGATACTATGGGAACACAGAGAAATGGCAAGGCTATCCTGAATACAGCAGACACGATAGCTGCACGGTTGAGAGCCTGAATGTTTGAAATGTCAAAAGAGTTTAAGTGCAAGCGTGCTAGTGTCATCCCAGCCACTGTGCTGTCCAGCATAGTGTGGCAAACGCATCTCCTTTAGTCAGTACTTCCTACCCCAGCTTTAACCAGATTGCTCTCATATTTGATTCTTTTTTTGCTCTTCCTCTGCTCTAACAGTACAGCTAGGGCCAGCATAGCTGCTCCCCATGTAGTAGAGTTACAGGCTAGTGCACATGAATCTGGAGACATTGATTTTGCAGGTTTCTGAAGATGTTAAGGTGCACTTTGAATTAGGTGTGCTGGATTGATATAGACTCACAAAGCACAATTGTTGAGAGAAAAGATTTTGTGAGAATATGTGAGAGTGCCTTTTCAATGCATCCAAAACCCATCAAAATACAAAGTCTCACTTACTTTCATTGCAGTCGACATTGAATATGATATAGGGCCATAATCTATGCACTTACATGCAAGATCAGTCTCAAAACAATTTAGGATATGAGCATACAATAAGAAATATATAAATTTTATATAAATTTTACCTTTGTTTAGTTCTCAACTTGGATTTAATTTACTTATCATCCCAGCATTTTTAAGTTTTTGTTCTTTACATTTTTTACCATGAATAAATTGTCATATCTCCGTTTGTGACAAAGCACCTTTCTGTAACCCCACATAAATGAATTATGTTTTCCAGCAAATATTTACACCATACTTCATTAGATATATGACCCTTTGGCCTTATTATCATCTATGCAATACACTGACAATGAAAATATATTGTGTTATACTGTATTTTCAAAGCAGTTTTCGTTGGTAGCTGACAGGGGTAATTGCAAGTCCTTCCATAAATCAACAAGACGATCCTACACAAGCAATTCTTTCCAACACAATGCGCCAAATATATAGGACAAGGGTACCTTAAAAAAGATTAGGTCAAACATCATCCACGTTACAGATGACTAATGACACACAAACAGGAGACGTATCAGCTATATATACAGTGCTAATGAGGGTTTCATAAATGTATCTTGAGTCCTGTTCAGTATGAGCCTAAACAACCTAACCATCTGCTGCTCATGTTTGTGTATAAGCGTGTTCACATATGCTTGGCCCATTTTACAAGGGCGTTGTTACAAGGGCTTTAGGTATCCCTGACACCTGCAGCATTTGAGGTTAAATGTCCTACACCCATATCGACATATCTGCTGGAAACCGAATTATTACTTTTTAAATGTACTTTCATCTTATTTCTCGAAGGAAATGATAAAATCACGTGTAACCACCGTTCAAATGTACTTCCACTACAGTGCTTGGTGCAAATGCGCTTATTTTGACTTTTTCAAGAGCTGTTTCACTCTGGCTGTGGACCTCCCTTCTATCCACAATGGTGAATCCAATACCATCTTTCAGTCGACACTCAAAACCCACTTCTTCATCCTGGTCTACAACTGATTTACTCCTCTCATTATTTATTTTTTTATTTAGCCCAGTTAAGCAGCTTAACGGTTGAGGTGATTGGCTTTGTGTGAACCAGCTAATCTGAACATTGCCATTAATGAGCGTGGAGGACAGAAATGAGAGCTAAACTAAAATCAGTGCATGTTCCCATAGTTTCTACCCTTCAGACAGGACCTGGTGAAAGAAAAAAACATTTTATTTGCAAATAAGCTGCCCATCGAGCAGCCACTTCTATAAGCTGTCGAGTGCTGTAGATGGGGATTTTATACCGGTCCACAGCAGAATAACCCAGTCCATGTCCTTCCATTAGCCTTCCAGGACTAGAATCCCCTGTTTGTTGAGAGGCCTCTTCCTGCCAAAAAAAAACAAAAACTGAAAGTGATAATTGAATTTACAGGTACACCCATCTAATACAGGGCTTAGCAACAGTGCAACATAACAACAGCTTCGCGGCATTCTCTGACTAATCTTCCACGTGTTCACTAATTAATTATTATTTTGACAGTAGTCAGTGTTTCATTTCACATTTCCTCGCAGTCTCTCAAAGAAGCTAGTGACTAAATGTTTCTTAAGGCAGAACTCTCAGGCAGGTTACTTCTGGCATAAAATTGTTGACTCATCGCTACATTTTACTGCCAAAAATTCAATTAAAGAATGTCCTTTTATTTCAACAGTTAATGGGACAAAGACTTAACTTTACTGCCCATATTACGTTTTGCTGATATCAAGCAGTACAGAATAGAATCAGGATGTGAGAATCAGGATATAAGAACAGTGCCAAAGCTTATCATTTTTCCCACAGAGCCCAATATATGTATATCTACACAATATAAAAATATATTTTGACAAATGACCAAATTGCTGAAACTGCAGTCATTATTTTGAGGCATGCTTTGAGAAATGAAAAATATACGTGTTATAAAACCTGTGAACTCAACTATCCTTCTAATAACGTTTAGGCTCTAGCTTCTTTGAAAGGCTACAAAGGAATGTGAAACTTAGCATCAACTACCATTGAAAAAAAAAATGAAATGCAACAGTTCTAGTTGGCATATTCAGTCCTTTCTACTCGTGCACAGTGCTGTCCCTTCAGCAACTCAGGTATTTCATTGACTGAGGAGCCCAGTAGGACCATGGACAGCGTTGATCCTGCTCAAAGTCATGGTAACAGCTGTGGCTCATGGCCGATCAGAACAGCTGTTACCTATTGCCTAATTATTGGCCTTTATAAAAGCTTTTGCTCACAGGCTTAATGTATAAGACTTGCTTACGATATGGTCTCTGTATGCGTGCTGTTTGCCTTTGTTATATATTTTTTTTAATGAATAACTCTTATTTTAGTTTACTTAAGTTCCGAAAGGTGAATCAAAGGTGGTATGCCAATTGTTTCCATGTTTTTGTCTGTTCACCGGATGACGTTTTTCAGCACTGTGCTACTATATATTCCATTTAAACCCATTACTTTGATTTATATAGAGATATATATGTTAATATATTCACAGTAAATTATTTCATTTGCATCTTGATAATTATCTTTTGAAAAGATTAATGTTTTCTCAGCTGCATTTTAGAACAACTTATTAACATAACACACTTTTGAGCAAATGCTGAATTTTCTAGTCCACTTCACAGTACATTGCTGGGAAACAATGTAATCAAAGGCTTTGCACTGAACTGAAACGTACCCATTCAAAGGTAAGCCACTTAGCAGTAAAGATGTGGGGTGACAATTGAGCAGAATTCACTGTGCTCTCCTTTCTTTTGAGTGATTTTCTAATCAGTTGTATGCTATTGCACCTACATGTAACTCCCCAAATTGTCCTTTACCATATTATTAAAAAATTCTCCATCTTTAAAATATCAGTTCACCGACCCAGCTATGAGCGTCTTTACTATTCTATTCATGTTGTATTTTACATCTGTAACAGTGTGTTGATGAGTTGCTTGACAGTGTTCTTGGTTATCTCTGGTACCAAAGGACACTGCGGCTTGTATTGAAATACAAAGCTGAGGCCAGTCCACTTTTTTGATATGCAAACCGAATTCTTCAAACAACAAAATGAATTGTAGTATTGTAAGAGCCACGGTCCACTTTAATCATCACTGACATTTTAAGAAACGCTGGGGTGTTTAATTGTTAAACTCAACTGGGATAAACTCAAAATGATAAGAAGGAACTTCACATCTGACTTGTTGAAAGTGACATTTGCTAGTCCCCAAGTTTGTGGAAACTCTTTAGGTCAAAAGAACAGAGCATGCAGGAGTTGAATGTAATCCCAGCCAAGGTACTGCTATACTGTTAGGGTCTACCAAATGTAATTCTCCAGCCATCAATAACCACTGTTTATTGGTCAGCCTCTCCTGTTTCTGTGGGTGTTTGTGCGGTGAACACTGCCAGACTGAGCCTGCTGTATTAAAAAAAAGACTACAGGTATGTGAGCTGGCAACACCCATCAATACTCACTCACCAGCACCTTTGTCATAATATGACAATAATTATTGCCCATTCCAGGTGACCCTGGTCATTTGCAACTGAGCTAATTGTCTCTCAGATAGATGTTGTGATGTCATAGGTCACAGGGGTCACACCTGCCAGACTCACAAAGCTGAGATGGGCAGTGTGATGCAGATGGTGATCGGCACATCTCAGCTTGCAGCACAGATACATGGATGCGAAGTGTGGGTATTTTTCTTTGACAATGACATCTATTTGCTTTGCAGTAGATGCCGTTGTCATACCTTCATAACTTCCCTACAGTCAGAACTTTTCATTTTTTAAATTAATGTGTTAAACAAGTTTTTATGCAGAATGATAGCAAGTGTGCAAGTGGTTCAAGACTGTAATAACTATAATACTTGGATATAAGTCACTGTCAACTTGTGATACAGGCTGAAATCACACAGTAAGACTGTTTAAATGGCCTCATACTGAGCAAGAAAATTTGAACTTCAAGGCAAATTATAATGTAGTGATCCAAGATTTGGCTAGATATCACAATGCAAGGTGCCATTGTGGCAAACTGTCAAACACATATGAATTCCCCTTGGTAATTATCACAAGAGCTGCCGTTCATAGCAGAATATGGCACTGTGTTAAAAAAACCCAAGTTCTTATAGGTCAAACTAAAGCTTATGAGGTTGGCATACCTTCTCATATTTTAATTCACAAGAAAAATAAGCTACCCATCGTTGTTCAATGAGCACTCTGTTGGGAATTGGATAGTTGTGAAAATATGGAATAATACAAGGGGACATGCTTTTTCAGAATAAAAACAATGTACATTTGCTGCACTGATCAAAAAGGATTATTCCTCCAACTGCGGAAATGCCCCTGGGTGAAGAGGGAAAAAAAAACAGTTGCGTGTAGCAGTAAGCTTCAGCCAACAAGGCAGAGATGCGTATGCTTCACAGCATAATTTTTGTGAAAGGGATCCGCTAAGGGGACGAGAACATTTCATAAGGACTCGGGTTGAAATGGGGGTGTGGAGGAGGGCAGATGTGCACGCATGTGCCGGTGTACTGTAAGAGTTAGCTGGGTTTGACAATACAGAAGCAGAGGCTACGAAGGAGCTGACACATGCAAGTACTCCAAAGAGAAGCTGAACAAAGCCGTGCTCGTGGGAGAGAGAGAGAGAGAGAGAGAGAGAGAGAGAGAAATAGCACAACATAGGTGTGATTTCTAACGATGACAAACAGCTGTGAAAAGAATGATTAATACAAGAGAGGAACACACACGCCATGAGAGACAATATTACTTGTCAGGGCTTGGTATCAGGCATTTGGGAGCTTGGGATACACTGCAATTCAACACACGCAACTGTGAGCGTCCTCGAAGTTTAACACAATGGAATGCAATTGGTTTTTTGGCACTCGTTCGGCTTTAGATGTGTTGTTGATTGACTCACACAGCTTTTTTTGTGCTGTGAAGGATCTTTGAGATATTTGCGGAAATTTCTGATGCCCAGCTGGCTTCGCAACTGCAGGGATAGGGGCATTCTGGGGTTTGTGGTCTAATGCAAGGAAATGTACTTCAAGTGACTACAAAGAAATTTTAAGCCTTCAGAGATCATACATATGAATACTTCCTAATTATTGTTTGCAGGTAAAACATAATACTATAAATAGAATAATAGTACTGTAAATGTACTGTAAAATGTCAGCTGACTTAAATTTTTTATGTTAATGTTTATTGCCTATACAGTCGAAGCTTATTTTAACAAATTTGTGTTCTATAAAAGTAAAAGATTAGAAATGTACCGTCTGTCTGGAACATAGGGAACATGAATGCAAAATAATGTAACATTCCATACTTTCTAATATGACACCAAACTAGTCAACCACAGGGTTGTATCGTTTTCTTCAGAAACCATAGTAGTATGCTCTGTGCTTCACCTAATACAATATTTAAGCAGTCAGCATCTCACGTGTTATTTTCCATGCACAGTCTCCTGTTTTTTTCCCTGCTCCAACCATCTTGTTATGAAACTGAAGACTGGCCATAGATCTATGCTCTTGCAGCCTCGTCTTGTCAGCCTTTTCACCGGTACTGCAGGCAAAGCCATACCGCCCTCTAGTGGCTCGGTTGTTCTCTGCAGACAACTGCAGGCGAAGGAAGACGCCGCAACTGAAATAATGATAAAAACAATGAAGGGTGAAACTGTCATTTTATCTGCACAGGGAGAGAGATCCACTTTGCAATTACATCTGAGCTGTATGTGGAAAAACTGCAGCCGTGTGGATATGGCGCAACGTCGCTTAAGTCGTTTGTACAGTTGGGCAATTGCGGATCTTAGCACATCTGTCAGACTGAGGCTATAAAGAGGTTTGGGATGAAATTTAACTGCCCACTAGTGACTGATTACAGATCATTTACCAGCAAAAAGAATGTGTTATAAAATAGGGGTGTTGTATTCCGAAGAAAATTCCATTTCACTCACTTGTTTATTTTAAATTTTTTTATTTTTATATATATCTGGAAGCCGTTGGGTCAAATATTTTGACTAATCAGGTTCACACAGCGTTTTAAAATGTAGCGAAGGTATTGCAGTCCTGTAGAGGGAAAGGGCTTGTATGCCAAGTTGTAAGGTGCCAGAAAAGCAAAGCTAGTCACAGTCACTTAAATCACCTGGGTAGTGAATACTGTAGCAGCAGGGGAGTCGGAAGACACTTCAAGGATATCTCCTCCTCTGTGCTTACAAGAACAAGAGCCTGCTGCAGATAATCTCCTTTTAATTTGTCAGTCAGAGTGCAGCTGTGGAGCCGTTCGTCCATCTGTATCTTAGAATCCTGACTTCCCTCCAAACGTTGCCCGTGAATCTCTGGAACACTTCCGTTGGAACAGAGGTAGATCGTGATTTATAAATGAAGTCACAATTATAGATTGGCTTGGTTGAACAGAACATTCTCACAAGTAGAAGAACGTTCTCATGAAGTGGCAGTCACATGGTAAAGATGAAAATGGCAGCTAGTGGTAGATTAGCTTGACTTACACGAGTTCAGGTAGATCCCGTATTAATAATGTGGGTTCATTTAGGTGGATTTATTTATTTATTGAGAGCACTCGCATTAGCATTTTGACAATTTTGCCCAAACGTTTCACTCACATTGGCTGATGAGGTAGGGGACATACATTTATTTAGTAGATGTAACCTGTCCTCAATAGCACACGGATGAAAGAATTGCACTGAATAAAATGCGTACAGAATGAATGCGGATGAACTATGCCACTCTAGGTGTTCAGGCGCACTGGAAGGTCTCCTGTTAACCTTCCTAAATTGACCACCTGACAGCGTAATTATACACACTGTGACACCGTGACTTTTTGTGTTCTGCTGGCATATATTCAGTGGTCCAGAAACTGGAGTAAAAAAAAAAGTGAAAGAAAATCATTGAACATCCATAGAAGTCACCCAAACAAAGACAAATACACAGTCACAGGAGAGGCAGGTATGCAGGAAGCTATCACCATGCAAATGCAAATTATGTCACTTTAAACAAACAGCTATTGATAAGTAGGCTCCTGTACATCCTGCAGGCAAACAGTACACATAAGGGGGTGGGGGGCGAGGAGGGGGGGTGTATTAAAGGCGTACTACAAATTCCCCATCTTTCATTATACCTTACAAGCAGCCCTGCCTTGCTTTCTCACACCCTTTACCGTGCTCAGTGGGCAACCAATCAAAAGGTTGGTAAAAGATCCCAGCACCGAAAGTGGCTTTCAAACACTGTTGGAGCCCACTAGACATTTCTGGGTGAAACTTTTATCTGGACAAATCAAATGTGAAACCCCAAAAAGGCCATTCTGCTTCTGAGATGCCATATTGCTTACAGTGGGTGCCTCATCCCTTCCAGCAGGGCGTGTTCTAGGCTAGGCATAGACAACAAGCACGGTTGCCCAGTGTGCAGTCTGATTAGGGGGAGGGGAGGGGGGGGGGGGGGCGTTATTTATTCATTTTTAATCTATGCATTGCGTCCATGGTAGTTAGCAGCTGAGCTTCCCCCTCTCGCTGGCCAGCAGTCTTGTCTAGGGCAGCAGAGAAGCTATACTCGAACCTGAAAGCACCCCATCTGAGCCTGCCCTCCAACGACCTATAAATGTTTACATTTTAGCACACAACAATAATCACTAATTATGCATCACTAATAATCACTAATTATACACTGCAGTGCACACCTTACCTTCAACAGAGCACTTTTCTGTGCATTTGTATGTGTCTGTACTGTATGCTTCTGTTCTGTGTTGTACTGTATGCAGTTTTTATTTACTCTGTATATTTGTGTGTATTGATATTCATGCTGCTTTTTTGTCATGTGGGTAACTGATATGGCTCAGAATTTTTTTGCTCAGAATTTCGCTGGGGATTATGAGGCAGCAATATGCTGTTGAAGGGATTTTCACCAGAAGTCTTAGAGGAACTAGACAACCAACGTATTGCACGTTAAATAAAATCCAGGTTTCAAAATAACCGAGTAGAAATAATTGGTCATTCCAGGATCTGGGAATGAATCGCTCGGCAACCTCGGCACTCAAAGCCCCCCGTTGTTGCCAAGGTAAATCGTTTATGTCTTTGTGCATTTAACGGCGAGTTTGGTATTCTGTCACAGATGACAGGCTTGGGTTGGCCCTCCGGTAAGTTTTATCACACAGCTAATTAAAGTATTTCAGAGAAACTAGGCTGAATGCCTTTATCAACTCCAACAGACACCATTGCTTTTCCCCTTTTCGTTCTGTACTTCTGAGCTGTCAGTAAATGTCTGTCTAAACGGTGTTTGTGAGTTGCTAATGTGAGCTGCAGAGAAAGCGGAGCCCTCATTAATATGCAGATCAGACAGGAGTACAGTAAAAGGGAAGGAGAGACTTCAGAGAGCGTTTCAGCTCAAAGTCTCTGTGTCTGCTCTTCGCTGAACAGCCCAGAGCCTAGTACTGTATCCTGCTTATCTGGTCCCAGTCGGTTCCTGTTTGATGGGAGGTTATAGGCAAGCCTGTACACGTTCACACTGCCTTCACTGTAAATGGGGTTCTGTTAGCCGCTATCCACATGCATGCATGCACACGCACGCGCACACACACGTGCCTGCACATACACACACGCAGGCTTCCACCTTCAATCACAAACCCTGCTCTGCTCCTGTGAATATGGCACACAAAGCTGGCTTGTGGGAAATGAAGTTTTTTGCATTTTCATTATTTTTGAATGAAAGACAAATAGAATCCAAAAGGATCTGTGAGGTAAGGAGCTCTAGGTTTGTAAACTGTTGGGTTGTTATATCTTGGATGCCCCTCTGTCCGTCTACTTAATTTGGCATCAAGCCCTTCAAACCTCTCCCGCCCTCTTCTGACAGATACCCATGATGCCTCTGGTGTGTCTGAGCAAGGTCCTAGCAAACTGTGATGTTGTTGTAGACTTTGCCTGAGCTGTCACAGTGATTGCTCTCTGCAGTGTCTGCTTTTCGATGCTGATGGATGTCTCAATCTAACCTCTCAGTTCACAGAAATCACTCCCAGACAAGAAAAGATTACTGTCCAGAGCTGGCGTATCCAGAAATGGCCCAAGTGGGCACACACACACGCATGCACGCACACACACACACGCATGCGCGCACACACACACACACACACACACACGCATGCGCACACACACACATGCTCTCTCTTACACACACACGCAGGCACACACATATGCTCTTTCACTATCGAACACACATACTGTACACACTCACACACAGACACACTCTCACACACGCACGCACAAACAGACACACACAAACACACACGCACATTTTATCGATCGTAGCAGTTTTAAACTATGAGCTCTCAACTGTTAACCAACAAAACAAAATACCACGGCTTGAAACTGTCACTGCCGCTAATGAGCTGTGTGCATAGCACACTGAGCACAGAAGCGCTGCCACTGCCACTGTCTGATTGGATGTGACATAACGCTGATTGATTTCTCATTAAAATGCACAACCTTTCTATCGTCTGCAATATGTTGTGATGAGGATCAGAGCTCTTGTTCTGATGTAAGGGAACAGGCTCTGTTTTTTTTTTTTTTTGGTTTTGTTTTGTTGTTTGTCAGTGAAAGCATATATCCTGTGTACAAAAATAACACCGTCGCCGAAATGCTGGCCAATTTCCTCCCTTCCCAGCCCTGGTTTCCACGGTGGGGTGGGGAGGCACACGCAGGACTGCCATCTGAAAACGCTGCTGTAGCCGGCTGGCAGCTGTGCAGCCATATGACCTGTGTCTCTTATTCACAATTTTTAACGTCCTTTATGGGGTAGACCACGAAACAGTGATGGTGTTGGGGGGGGTGGGGGAGGGTATGGGGTAGGGGGGAGAAGAGGGAAGGGGGAGGGCTTTGGGGGGCCAGAACGAGGCTGCAATTCCCACGTAGCGGGCGAAAGGAAGAAATTAATCCCGCCGTTGACGTCCATTAAATTCCATTTTTGCATGAGTAATCACCCAGCTGGAGAGGACAATGAGGGCCCGGGGTGAGGGCTTTGGCTTTCCGTACACAACCCCCCCCCCCACCCGTGACGGGATCTGAGCGTTACCTGAGCAGGCGGCCCGGGCCGGGGCTCGGTGCCCAGAGCAGACGCGTGAACCGAATCGAGCCGAGTGACGTCCGCGCCGGGGCCCCCTACGCACGCTGCTGACGCGTTTAAACGCACGACCCCGTAGGAACCCGAGGCGCAGAAGGCCGGTGCCGACCTGCCGCCCCGTGAGCCGGGGTGGAGCCGTACACCCTGCAGCGGGACCCACGGGCGTGTCTGTGGTGCCCGGCCCCCGATAGGACTGCCATTAAGGGTAATTAATATCACAGCAAAGGTGCAAAACGCCCCGGTGTACCCGACCTTGTGTTCCCGCTGTGGCTAAGCAACACGCAGGGTGAATGCTGCATAAGCTCCTCTCTTCATACAAGCACCCAGGTGATGGTGCTACACCCTGGTGGTGCTGCACCCTGGTGGTGTTACACACTGGTGGTGCTACACGCTGATGGGGCTAAACACTGGTGGTGTTACACACTGGTGGTGCTACACGCTGATGGGGCTACACCCTGGTGGTGCTGCACACTGGTGGTGCTACACGCTGATGGGGCTACACACTAGTGGTGTTACACACTGGTGGTGCTACACGCTGATGGGGCTACACACTAGTGGTGTTACACACTGGTGGTGTTACACGCTGATGGGGCTACACACTAGTGGTGTTACACACTGGTGGTGCTACACGCTGATGGGGCTACACACTAGTGGTGTTACACACTAGTGGTGCTACACGCTGATGGGGCTGCACACTGGTGGGGCTACACACTGTTTGTGCTACACACTGGTGGTGTTACACACTGGTGGTGCTACACACTGATGGGGCTGCACACTGGTGGGGCTACACACTGTTTGTGCTACACACTGGTGGTGCTACACAGTGATGGTGCTACACACTGGTGGGGCTACACATTATTATTATTATTATTATTATTATTATTATAAGGGAATTGTGGCTACCTCTCTCCAACCCAACTACTGGCCCTTTCTGAATTGCTCACATTAATCAAGAGGAAGAGTTCGGAACTCCAATTACGGCAAGAAAGAACTTCCATAAACTAGGGGAAAAGCGCCAATCTTGATAACTTATTGCACAGACTCGGAAAGAAGGAGGACAGTTAATGAGAAGGGGGAAAAGTGCTGTCCACACTCTGCCGCTGATAAGACACTGAGGTCAAGCAAAAATAATTTACCAATCAATGACGGTGCAAATAGCGCTCGAGTGGATCAGTGTGGGGAAAAAAATGAACAAAAGAAAAACTCATTAGCCAACCTTTCAGCAACCAGCTTTTATCAGTGCCATTCTAGCATTTTCTTTTTTGAGTGCAGGCAGCACTTTTTCTCTTTTTTTTTCTCACTTTTTCTTTTACACGGCTCCACACACCTGCAGGAACTTTATGGCAGTTATTGAGTGATTGCCCCCCCCCCCCTTATTAAATGCATGGAGAGACTTTATTTTATTTACATTTGAAGAAACAAACTCAATAACCATAATTTTCTTAATTTCAGCACAACTGTACCTTCAAATTAGACCTCGGTTTTATCAATATATGAGTTTTCAGTGCAGTGTGATTATGGTGAGATAAGCTGTTCTAACTCAATATCTGCAAAAGAACTGGTGACATTAATATTTTTAATTAGGCAAATATTTGTGAAACAGTAATGTCTTATCAACAACGTGAGCCAGAACTGTTTCAGTTTTCATATATTCATATATTGATTGTTTTTGCAAAATGTGGATGGAATCCAAACCAAATTCATTACTGCATTATACTCAGTAGTACAAATATATAGTTGATGCTCTGCTCTGCCGACATCTGGCATTAATTAGTTTTATGGGTAGAATAATAATCAGTATTCTTTTCCTCCATTTGAAGCAACTGCATAGGTATATACTTTAAATTTAGTAACAAGATAATAAGTGTGGTAACAAAATCACTGAAGGATGAACTGTCCAACAGATAACTGTACAATATGCAGTCAGTCATATTTGAGAAGTAGAGGGTACCTTAGATTTGAATAAGCATCCTTCGTCTTGGAGAAAAATATTTGATCAAATATGGACCCACGGCTGTCATTAGTGCTATGTCAGATTTTGCCTCCACAAAACACCTGATTGATCAAAAGATTGATTGATTTATTGATTGATTGATTTTACATTAAGATGTCGTTTTCAGAAAAGAGGCAGAGACATGCATAATAAATGTTAGTCATTGGTTAACACTGCTGAACAATTCATATATTTAATGTAAACCATTGAGGACTGAAAGCATTTTAAATGCAGCTCATCTGGATGGCTTGTGAAATGTGTGGAGATGTAATGTAAATGCTACCTCCTACTGTGAGGATAAAATCAAGCCTTTCACAGCACATTTAATATTTAATAATTTCAGAATGCATTTAATAAATCAGTCTTTGAAAGGTCCATTAGCTTAATGTGTGCTGTCTTTCATAATAGGTGCTGCCTTTTCCATGACATACTGTATACATTACATATAAAAAGGAGGGGAAAAACCTTTTTAGTGCCTTTTATGGTTGATGTTTACATTGCCGCAAGGAAATGAGAGAACACCTCCTTATGCTAATGAAGGTAGTACACCTGCTTTACGCAGCCCAGCAAATTGTTTGTGAAAACATATTTTCTTTCATAATTATTCACTGTATCCTTATTTTTGCACAAAAAAAGTAATATTTATGCAAATAGTGCTTCTAAAGGGCAGTCACTGGCGGAAGCAATATATGAATGTTCTTCTTAATTAGATTTCTAAATACAACTGACAATAACCCCACCCACCGTTAAAGAGTTTACATTTACTGGTACCATGAATGTTCTAAAAATGGTTTTTAATGTCAGTGAATTAAATGAGACAGACTTGAACAGTGACATTGGATTTAAAAGCTGACTGTACCTTAAAGGAAGAAAAAACATTACTAAGCTGAAAGACACAAAAAGAAGAAGAAAGAAATTAATATTAAATTGTTGTTGTGGCAAGAATACCCAAGACCAATTTTTGACCTTCTTATTTTTTTATTCACTGATTCCCAAAGCAAAAGTGTACCATCTGGTCCCACCCTTATATACAGCCAGCATTTATCATCTGGTGATGCCTGGCAGGCTATATTGTCTGTCAGCAGAGTACTGTGTAGCGTGAAGTATAACAGTTTCTAGACTTTATATATGTCATGGTACACCTTTAAAATATAAAATACTGAAAGAAAGAATGGAAGATTAATGCACAGCTCCTGAACTGCTGTCACAAAAGCCTTCTACTGTCTGCTTCTACTGTCCTATCACTCAAGAAGCACAATATGAATCATAATAATAGTCCCTTAATAATAGTTTCAGGAAATTGTGAATTACCCAGTCTGGTAGTTCACATCAACGAGAATAGAATAACACAGTTTTTAATGTTTAAAATGTAAACCTTTAAAAATCAAAGAATTTGGGTGAGAGACAAAGTTTTATTAAGGTCTCCTTCCTCAAACAAGCTAAAAAAGTTACTTTTTCATGCAGGCAAAACCCTTCTGAGAGTTAATCTCAATAGACTCTGAGAGACAGTGATACTGGTGCAATGGCAGCTGGAAATATACTGACATTTTTTACAGAAATATGTACTAGCAGGTTTCCCCAAACCTTTCATTGTGCCATTCTTCTTTGCACTTTCATTGAATTTCATACTTCCTTTTGTTCTTTTCTTCCCTTAAATTACGGTTTTGATGACTATACAGGAAAAGTACCCAATAGATCACTAGGCCAGTAAGTCTTCACTGTGCAAGGAAAGAATTTGCTTTCACAATTTGCCCGCACGGTCTGCCAAATCATGGCAACTTCGCAAATGTCGTTTACTCCACCGTCATTTATTCCAGCCAAAATTCTGTTGTTTTTAAAAAAAAAAACTCAGACGTGCTCTTTTTGTCAAATGTGGAAAGACAAATCATATTTGGAGTCCCTTTGTGTCAGTGCAAGGTCCTCCGCCAATCACAGCTCATACTGCCTGTGACTTCACAGTTGCAGTTGACTCCACACTTTGTCAACTGAGCTTTGCAGTCGCTGAAGAAGAGGGGCGTACTTCTTGTGTGCTTGGCACTGGCAGATTCCAGTCATCTGATTGGCAGGGGCCTGGCTCATGTGATGAGACAGGGCCAATCCTACTGGCTGAAGTATCCCTTCTGCGCACGAAGATACATCCAAATTTGAGTTGTAGGGCTGTGGGAATGCCACACATTGCAGTCTGCCACCACACTGAAACCCAGTGCATTAGTAGGGTGAGCTAACTACTGTAACTTCCCCCGAAAGGCTGGTTTTGATCCATATTGTTGAATGGCAGCTCTGGGTATCAGAAAATGATGACCAAAGATGCCTGTTCAGAAAAGTGAATATATCTGTGAAATCTGAAATCTCACCACCGAGCCAATTCTAGTGCAGAACATGTAGAAATCCATGAAAGGAAATGCCCATCAACATACCTGACACGCACTGTAAGCTGACAGTGCTTGTTAACATTGATGGAATAATGTATTTGCGGAGCGAAAGTTCACGTTTCCCACCTTGCCTTGATGCACGTGTTGAACATCTGCAGGCACATTATCAAGGCACCATTTGATTAGATTATCTGGCTGCACCCACTCCCACCACATTCACGCCCTTTACTTTTTCTGGCTATAAAAATTAGGGACGGATTTCACTAACAGTTCTGCTGGCAAAACGTCTGACACCAAGCAGTGCGTCTAAGTATCCTTGTCTGGGACCTCCAACTGCTAATTTGTTCATTTTGTTTTTATAAGGCAATTTTGTTACATCGCTAAAGCGTTCACTTGGCCATGAGCATTCAAAGGCAATGCAGCTGCCACGGCACTTGTGTGTGACCTTGAGTTTCATCTATTTTGCAGTAAGAATTTTTTTTTCAGCTGCTCAAGAGGGCAGTCTCGCACATCTTCTCCTGGAATGAGCGCACAGTTGTACTGTATGTTGTATAATTATTGAATGGGCATTCTGCAGGCTCCGTACGACTGTATAGTGCATTTTATGCTGCATATTTTTTTAATACACAATAAGTAACCACACCGTCACTGCTGTTGGATTTCTGTTGGAGGATGTACATACAGCTGTGATCTAATGCACCTTACATGGTTTTACAAAAACACTGATGACTTCGATTTTTAAAGAGCATTTGTTTATTAAACTGAAGTTATTATTATTATTATTATTATTATTATTATTATAGATGGTAGTAGTAGTAAAATACATGTCCTTATATTTGTATTTGGATTAATTAAGGCCTGGTCAAATACGGTTTGTTTAAATTATGAAACGTAGCTGAAAAAAAGATTAATGACATTAATGATGTGTCACATGGTGTCAGGCCATGCTGCAGCACTTGAAAAGCGGTGATCTGAGGACACGGGAACGCGCACAGCGCCTATGCATGGTCCTGAGTCCTGAGTGGCGGTAAGAGTCCTCCTGATGGCAGTGGCTTTATTGTGCATGCCATTTGCGGCATGAGAGAGTTTCACACCACGTACCAGCAGCCAAGCATTTGCCGATCTCCCTGTGTCAGTTCTGACAACCCGCCATTTGAGACACTCAGAGTTTTAGAGTTGCTGCGAAATCAAGCGAACGCGCGCGTACCCTTCTCTGTACGAGCCATATGTAAGAAAACGTGTCCGCAATTTGCAACGATCCTGTTCATTTGAATAATACGGCGGCATATTGTAATCCAGCGAGACAGAAGCCAATATGAGTTACCAAATGTTGGTCTTCAAATTGTGTTGTAAATAATAGGAATTGGATGCTTCATTGGAGTCAGAGGAAGGCAAAAGCTATTCCCCAACCAATTATGAAGCTGGAGAAGATAATTGTTGTAGTGTAAAAGGCTTGCAGTTTATTAAAGTAATCATCTGTGATATTTTAAAAAATAACAAGCAGCCTGTTTTTTTTTTTTTGTTTTGTTTTGGTTTTTTTAAAGCAGAGATAATGATTTTGGAGCGGGAGCGAGTGTTGTGGGAAAAGGAGCGTTTTGTTCACTGATTCTGTCCCTTCCCTCGGCGGCCGAGAGTGGAAATCTGTCTCGTCAGCAGCTGGGAGCATCTCCGCCATCACTGACAATCGCAGAGGGGATGAGAGACGGCCGGGCCACCGAGGACACCGTCATCCAAAACCCATACCAGGGAAACTGGGACGCAAGGCGGGAAGAAAAAGTTTATGATGATGGGGGCTCCCCAGCCGCTTATGTGTCTGAGATATGGGCTTTTAGAACAGAGATGAAGCCCGCAGATCTGGATGGAATCAAACATCTTTATTTCCATTTTGTTTTTTTTTGGTTTTTTTTTACATTTTAGTACCTTATATACACATGAAAAAGGCAATATATGACATATCAAATTAAAGAAATCACACAATACAGTCCCATTACAGTGTTAAAAAGAACCAAAGTACTGTATTTTCAATGCATAGTGCTTAATAGTCCCAAAAGACTTCATGTGACGATGCATGATGGGTAGTAATTTTTCCCAGGGTAGGAAAGGTTACTTCCTCTGTCCCCATTGTGCAATAGCGCTTCATCTAGTAAATCAATGCTTGCGATCTGTCAGAAGACAATAAGTGAACAAAACCATTGGCTGGCCAATTTGAAGATTTGCCCCAGAGAAAAAAAATAACATTTGAGCATCACACAACCATATAATCTGTGCTTCCTGTTTGTGCTCTGCTTCCATTCAAATACGGTCACTTTTCCTTTCTTTTAGTTGCTTAGATTTGGTGGGAAATCCTCCACTCGATACTGCTGCCGAGGGCCATAAATTCAAAGGATTGCAGGGAGTGTTTTACAGAGAAAATAGCGGTTTTACTGCCTGAGCGTCTGACCACTTTTTCCTCTCCTGGGCTGCTGGTGTAGGTTCAACAAACCTTTACAACACAAAGGATGGCAGTAACATCGTCTTTTAGGGTTTAAGTGTGCACGTGAACTCTGTATGGCTCTATAACCAGTGTGATTCCTCGTTTATCAGCTGTGAGAGAAGCATCGGGGAGCGTCACAGTAATAATGCGCTTATTTCACCTGTTCTTGCATTTCACTCAGTGGTAGTTACATGCTGTACAATATGGTACAGTGGGGAGCATGCATGGGAAGTATGTTGTGGGAAAGAACCTGAAGAGAACTCAAACACCATGTTTTGCCAGCGTTTCTCTCCCTAATTGTTAATCTCTCCCAAAAATTTGGAATGTGTATTTCCGTTTGATACCCTGCCTAATCATCCAGGGCACTGCAGTAGTATAGCATAGTATAGTATAGGTGTAGCATAATGGGAAAGGAGCTGGCCTTGTAACCTAAAGGTCACGGGTTGTTGTTGTTGTACCCTTGAGCGCGGTACTTAACCTGCATTGCTTCAGTATAATGTAAATGCTATGTAAAAAAGTTGTGGATAAGAGCGTCTGCTACATGCCTATAATGCAATGTCCATGAGTCCTCTGAAGCATGTGTCACCAGCTGTTCGAAATTCTGTTCGATTTGCTGCCCACCACCTGAGCTGCCGAGCACAGAATGGATATCAGTTCCAGCACAGTTTGAGCAGGGTGACCGAAGGCCCCATATTGATCAGCAAAGCCACTCTTAAGCAGTATGGCTGGGCAATCCCTGCTGAATGAAATGCTCCCTACCTGGGCAAAACTATAACGGATGTTATCGCCCCGGCATGTTACCATAGTTTTTATAAATGGGAAGTTTAACAGAATTTTTATTCCCTTATCTGCAAAGTGCTTTTACCTTTCACAACTTTTGCCTCGATTTGTTACTACTACTGAGCTTGTTTCTTAAACTTGTTTTACCTTCGCAGTGAAAAACAAGCTTTGCAGAACCAAACTCATATTTACCTGTCACAAGGTGAAGTTCAGTCGTGGTCTTATGGAGGAACCAGGAAGGGACAGGAGTCCAAATTTTCCCCAGAGCTGGTGAAGCTTTTTTTTTTCTTTAGAAAAGTGCCAGAACAAGATATTCACATGGCCAGCATACACAGAAATCATCAATAAACAAACAAACAAGCAAACATAGAAATAAAAATGGATTCACAATGAATAATCCAGAGCCTGGACTCTCAATGAATGTGGGAAAGAGATTCTGTTATAAATAAGCTTGTATTTACCCATCCAGACATAACCAATCGCCTCAGTGATCTTCATACAAAGCGTCCTCAGATCTTTCCTTTAGCTCCTGCCTCTGACACAGATTGAGCTGCTAATCAATGGTGATTGATACACAATACACAGATCTGTTCCACAAGGATCAGGGATGTGCGCCTCTGTAATTAATAGACTTTTGGGCCATTTAATGGTGTCTCATTTCAGCGGCGAAACTCTCTTTTTGTAGTTAAATGACTGTTGCCATGATACGACCAAATTGGGAGAAGTTCATAAAGGCTTTTTAAAAATAAAAATAAAAACCCCAAAACAAATATGAATACAGCGGTGCACAGAAGGCCACACTGCCTAATGCATATTATATCTATCATATTGTGTGTGTGAGTGTGTGTGTGTGTGTCTGCGTGTGTGAGCGTGTGTGCGTGTGTGTTTGCACGCACTCTAATTAATGTGTGCAGACGTGAGTAAAGACGTGAGTGCATTCATCCGTGGAGGATTTTAGCTCCAGCTGAAAAGTTTCTCTCGGTCAGTGTGTTCATTTTTGGGAAGTGCACAGAGCACATCAAAGCGTATTTGTTCGGTGCAGTTGTTTATGTGCCCGGGAAAGCCTAAATGCTTTGGGTTTGTACTTCCATTCGTAGAATTGCAGCTCAATTTATGGCCATCTTTCTGGCAGCTAATGAAAATATTTTTACCTCTGGGTCAGATCATATTGTTCCCTGCCCTTTGTACAGAGTGAGGTATAAATGTATCGGTCAGTGTGCCCTTGTAAGCCATAGAAACATTATGGCGCTGGTGGCAGTATTTGTTTTATTGTAATATAATTTACTTTATTAAACACCAATGAATGGGTCGTTTTTTTTTTTTTTGGTTTAATAATTTGATGGGCATGTAGTAATTTTGGGGTAAGAAAATATGTTGTCATGATATCAAGGCAGTCCCTTGGTTATTCTCTTAATGTTGTCCACTTACAAATAATTTACTCCATTCACAACATAATCAAATTTATTGAATTACTTTGCGGCGGAATTAGATTTGGTTCAAACACCTGCAGACGCTGTACGTAAACATGTGTGCGATGCGGGTGACTGGCGTCATACTCGTTTAACGAGATCAGGAATCAGGAATATTCCCTGTTGCTCTTTACACCATTTGTCATCTGTGCTGACAGGCAATTAAGCTTTTCCGATGATGATTTCAACACACGTTACGTTGAAAATCAACAGGAATGTATATTACGTCTAGTGACGGTCCGTCACTCACTCCCTGTCTTTCAGATAATAGAAATATGCATATTGAAGAGGGGCGCTGGTCTATATAAAGCTGGACCAGAAAGACATCTGGCAGTGAAATTCATTACACTATATTAAGCTATCAGAATGAGCCCTGGATAATAAATGAAACCAAAAAGGGCACGGCTTGAGATATTAATCTTCAGGGACACGCAAACAGGAAAGCAGAAACACCGTTAATGTGAAGGGAGACATTAGCTTAGTCATGCTTTATTTGTATTGTTCATAACCTACGTCAGAAATATTAACTTCATAATGAAGCAATTATTGGAGTCCAATACCCATTAGATTGCTTCCAGGCAAAAAAACAAAACAAAAAAAAAACTGCTGTCTTGCGGGGTGGGGTGGAGGGGGGGGGGGTGGGGTTTGTGCGGACTCAGTTGCAAAACAAAATATAAACCCGAAGCACGTCCGCAGTCTGCAGATTCTGAAGGTGTGAGGGGTCTGCTGAGAATCTAACTCCTTGACCTTTCTGGCTCGCACAGTCGCAGCTGAAAGTGAGCGCTGGGCTGGAAAAGCAGGGAAGTTGCTCGAAGGCGGCTCTCTAACTCTGCTTAAACCCGCTAACCCGCCAGCCATTGGCCTTTCAGTGAACCCCAAATAACGTACGCCTCGGTACGCAGAGCGGAGAGTGCATTGTGGGTAAGGACACTCCAGGCGATCGCGCTTTACCTCAGGAGGATCTGCCTCCTGGACTGACGCCTGTAACAGCACCAGCTCCTGTCCCTCCCATCCTCTTAAACATGCCAGGATCATTCATTTGCAATGGTTCACAACAGCTGATGACATTGATATATGGATATCCATCCATCCATTCATCCATATCTATATATGCCCCCTTATCCTGAGCAGGGTCACGGGGGGTGCTGGCCTCGCGGGCACGGGGAGAACACGCAAACTCCACTCAGAAAGGCCCAGGCCAAAATATATGGATACACTATCCATAAATAACTCTAAAGATATGTTGGGGTAAAAACACTAGTATCCAGGTATATAAAATGTTCTGTTCTGAAGAACATTTTATACACCTGGATTTGAACATCTTTCAAGACACTACTCATTCATAGAGTATTACATTATTACATTACATATAGTTTATAGAGTTCGCTTTTTAGAAACCTAATGCGGCTATTTTCATTTCAGTATGATTGAGTAGCATTTTTTTGTTTTTTGTTTTTTTTTTGGAGAGTGTCTTGCAGATTAGTTTCACAAGGCCATTTGCCAGGTGAGTTTATTTTTTTCAATTCTTCAAGGTGTTTCATGACTGGGTTTTTGTGAGCCTGTTTTTTCATGCTCCTCATACTGCCTTTGTCTTGGCATAAACCAAGTGGCCGGTTTACACGCAGACATCAAATTATAGGGAGGATGATGAACAAACACTCCCTTAAAATGCACCTATGGTTCCAACAAATAGTCGGGATTGAATGGAAGCAACTGCTGTGTATTCTTGTGCTATTTGTTGTTTTTGAATAAGCCCTAGGTGTCTGCAACACGGACAATACTTGGTATGCGAGTGTGTGTATGGGGGCAGGGTTGGGATGCCTTTTATCTGCAATTTATTTAGAAAAATATATGCTAGAAAAACTAGCATTATCAAGTTTTAAATACGGCAGTTTTCAGTTTTGTTGTCATCTTTCATCTGGGAAAGAAAGAACAGATGCTATCTGCCACTCACCTCATTCAAATTCAACCTGTAGTTTTTTTTCTGTCAGAAAATTGCATACCTTCTGTTTCGTGCTCTTGGGGAGATGGTGCCATTACTTACAGTATACCTTGCTCTTACATCTTCGTTTTCACATCCGACATCTAAAATCTAAATCTGAAGTTTACTTCTCGTGATGCCCGGGTCTGGAAAAGCGAGGAACTCATTACAAATCATCTTCTCTGAAGAACTCCTCTGAGCCCACTGCGAAGGAAGATGGCGGCACAAATGCGGTTGGCTCTTCAGAGAGCTCCATTTTCAGTGAAAATGGATTTGACACAGCCCCTGAAAGGCAATGAAAAATTACAGCAGCACTTCAGTTTGCTATCGCATTTTTACCATTCCTTCATAACACCAAGCACCCCCCCTCCCCCCCCCCCCCTCCCCCCCCTCCCTGCACCCCCACTGCACTCTCAATCTGTCAGAAGGCTAGAACACAGTGATGGAGAATCACCCAGGTAGAGACAAGTCAGCAGATTTGTTGTAAGACAAAATAAAATTTTTTGAAAAGCCTTCTGTTACGCTCACTGTGACTAGCTCAAGAGTGCCTAACAGGGACCTGGAGCCTGCTGGTTTTTGTTTCTACTTTGAAGTAATAATGAGAAAATAAATACTTATACATGCTTTAAAGTACAGTAGCGTACTATTTAGACCCAAGAAATGGCGAGCTGTGAGATGGGAACCATTTAATCAACTTTAATGTATTAAGTAAGTCCTGACAAGTATGAAAGTCTTAACAACAATAACCAACAGATCATGTGACTCTCCAGAGTTGGCCACCTAGGCTAGCCTTTCATTGAGAGGCTAGCCTCTCTTTAACAGGGTTCACAACCATGGTCCATGAGAGTCTGAGATGTTTCTGGCTGTGGCTCCATCTCTACTGCCACCTACATCATGAATTATAGGTTCAGTGAATGTGGCTGACCATGTGCTGGAGGTTACATAGCTTTTTGTTATTCAGAATATGAGTATGCAGGGTTGTGCACTCAACAATTGTTCAGGCTGTGAAATCAATCAAGTAAATCAATCGATCAATAAATCAATCAAGAACCCAGGAGGAATTGCTAGGTTGATGGCTTTGGAAATCTGGACACCTAACCTCATAATCGCTCCCCCAGCTCACTGCAGAATCATTAGAAAATCAGAGGCTCCATCCCTCCTGCGTGTCCATCCTCTTGCTTTGTAATTGCTGGGTTCTGGCTCCAAGACCATATGCAGAATAAATGAACAGATTAAATAGACATCCTGACCTCCACCACACCAATCCTAGTCCTCTGTATGAATGGAAAACCAGTAAGAGGTGTAGCTGGAGTCAGTTTTCTCTCTCTCTCTCTCTCACTCTCTCTCTCTCTCTCTCTCTCTCTCTCTCTCTCTCCTCTCTCTCTCTCAAAAAGAAACTCTCATCAACACGGCACAATCGCTTAATTTATTTCGAAGGGAAATGACAATTAGGATATATAGCCTGCAAGCAAGCAAGCCTTTTTCCAGCATGTTTTCATTTTTGCAGCACACAGCAAAATTTTCAGGGTTGAATCAACTGTGACAAAGTGCATTCTATCCCTACTGGAGTCGTATAAACTACTGGAGTAGTCTGAAGTTGATTTACCACTGAAAATTGTGCTCTGTAAGTATTTAGAAGTATCAAACATTGGTATCAGAATGTTTTGTCTTTGTAGCCTTCCTTTGAACTTTAAACTCTTTTCCCCCCCAAACATCACAGTATTGTACCTGCTTCAGTCACATTTTATGCTGAACATCACTATGTTCTACTCTTGCAGCGCATGTTATAATGCATATATTAGAGCTAAACTACCTGCAATGCATGTCAATGCCAGAAGTGGTTAGACAGCCTATTTAAGGAATGATAAATTGCACTTCTCAGTTCTACATCGAGCATTACAGTAAGTGCTCTCATCCATATTTGGGGGGGGGGGGGGGTGGGGTGGTAGGGGAGAGAGGCTGCGAGAGAGCTCCTTGGGGTTCCGCCCTCTCAGACAGAGAGCTGTTCACCTCTAGCTTCCCTTCTGAAATCTGACAAGATCGGTGGGAGGGTGCGAGCACGACGAAGGATCGGTCCTCCCGGTCGTACAAGCAGCCTGCCGGCTGGCACCGAAACCTCTGCAGTTGGGGAGTGTTTTTAAAATCAGCTCAGGCTGGTGAAAGCAATCAGGCATTCCCCCCCCCAAACACACACACACACACACACACACACACACACTCACGGTTTCAACGGGTCACAGAGCAGACAGGAGTAGTTCACTGATGCAGCACCTGTCCTCTAATCAATAGAGCCAAATGCACTCGTTTGAAAGGGCCCTGGAAGCCCGCGGTGGGCTTTGATCGTCCTCCCGAGCACTTCGGCGTCACGTGCGCGATCTAGAAGACGCCGCTCGCAAATTAGGAGCGAACACTTAGAGGGGCAGCAATTAGTCCGGCTCTCCTGCCGGAGTGTCTCGGTCTTGGAAGTGGTTGGTCAAAATGGAGGCAGCAGACGGCGTGCTCTTTAAAATGGTATGATCAATGACCTCTGCCTTTCATGAGTGTCTGTGAGTCACCTTGTGTATACAGGGGGTGCTTTTCTAGGAATACGCCGGAACATTCCTGTCAATTCCTCTTGTGTTCGCCCACATCAAGTAGGCTACTGCGCTATCCTGGGAGGACTCAAAAAAAAAAGCGTAGCATTGCTGACTTTATTTTTATAAGGAGCACAGCAGACAGATTATACTGACCGTAGCTCCTTGGAGAAAAGGAAACCAGTGAAGCTAGGACTAGCAATTAGCAAAGGACTGCTGACTCAATCAGATTTGATAGAGACGGTTTGTCCTCCATGTAATTTTTTTTTTTAAATTTTTTAAAATTCAGCCACTTAAATGCAAGGTCACATGCTGGAACTCTGACACCAGCACGGTGGTTTAAAGCGGGGCAGGGCATCAGAATGCGAGAGGAGTTTATGAAAACGCAGTAGTAAGCTCTCAGGGGGGATGTCTGCGAGTGCTTTGTTATCATACATTATAGCCACGTGCGCTTCCTCCAGATGTGCTGGGAAACCAGTCAGGCACCTGGCAAAGGGTGGGCGGCAGTGTAGTATAATGGGTAAGGAACTGGTCTCGTAACCTAAAGGTCACAGGTTAGATTCCCGGGTAGCTTAAGCCAGGTGCTTAATCTGCATTGCTTCAGTATATATCCGGCTGTATAAAAGGATGCAATGTAAATGCTATGTGAAAAGTTGTGTAAGTCGCTCTGGATAAGAGCATCTGCTAAATTCCTATAATGTAATGGAAAGAGACTCAACATCCAATCAGATGTGGTAGAAGGTAGTGTGATTTAGCAGGTTTTATACCCCTGGTACGTAAAACAGAATTGCTCCGTGTTGGTAGATTTTGACAGGATGATCAATTTCTGTGGGAGGGATATTCATCTTTAGCAGATGTGTTTACAAATGGCCTTTTTGAAGACACAGATGCCTGGTGGGCAGTGCTGACATGCTGAAAGCCAAGAGCAGTGCAAGGGGCTGGAAGTTAAAGCTAATGAGCCTGGCTGCCGGCTGTGTCAGACGGATAAATCTCAAGCATCGGTGGCATTCATACGGGCATTCAAAAGACACAATGGCCTGGACGCTGGGCATTCGACCCCCACGGAAAAAGTCCGCCCGCAGTGTCCCCACATGTTGCAGCGCAATCAGTAACGGGTCTCTGTGGATCAAATCACGGTGGCATTTGCCCGCCAATTGTTGGAGGGAAACCCCACCAGCTGCATTCCCCCGCACGTCTGAATTAAATGGGGAGGAGGAAACTCCCTCTTCTTCTTTGGTAACTTAACAACTTTCACCAGGAAGGTCTGTGCTAAAGAGCGTTATCTATTTGATTAGCACAGACACGGCCATGGCTGAGCGGCAGCAGAGGGTGCTTCATCAGAGGCCACATAATGCAGCCGACATCTGCGGGAGCCTGAAGACGTATAGTGATACCATTAGTGCCTCTGTCTGTTACTGTTACCACCCAAAATTTCCTCCTTCTCTCTCTCTCTCTCTGTCTCTCTCTATCTGTCTGTCCCTCTCTCTATCCTTCTCCCCTCTCTATCTCTCTCTCTCCTTTTCCCTCTCTCACTCTCCTCTCATCCCTCCCTCTCCCTCTCTCCCCTTTCTTTGTCCCTTCCCCATCCTGTCTCTCTCTGTCTGTCTCTTTCTCCCTCTCTCACCTTTCTCTCTCTCCATCCTTCCTCCCCCTCTCTCACTATCTTTCTCTCTCTCAAACACAAACACACTTGCACACACACACACACAAACACACCCTCACACACAGTTTCACGTGTCCTTTTGCATATGCAGAGAGAACAGGGGACTGACAGTAAATCAGTTGAGGAGGCAAATGCAATGTGCAAAACGATGCAATTGAGCACCTTTTATTTTTAGAATATCCTTCATTGAAAGTTCTATTGGGAATTAATCACCAAAGCTATTAAGATCCTACCTGTTTAATAATGAATTTAATTACTTCCTCATGAGGTTCATTACATCTCAAAGGAAAGAACACTTGGTTTTATTAACAGACAGAACCTTCATTTAGAGCCAATTAAAAATGTTGAATCAACCATCTCTATGAGCACATCCTCATTCTGCAGCAGGGACTGTTCTGCCTTCGGATGGGTCAGCAGAGAAACAGGCGTATTTCACACCTGAGGAGAAACATCATGCTGTGCGCCATTTCCAAAATATGTAAATTTTGTGTGTTTACAGTATGTGTGAATCCCTAAAAGAGTTGGGGATACAAAATCCAAAATTGAAACAAATTCAACAAAAAAAACAAAAAAGGTTTGCTTCAAAAACAATGAATTCCGCTCCCCATTTCTGTATGGAGAGCTCAAAATACACATTGCTGCGTGATGCATGTCTGGCATCTGGAGGCTGTGAAAGGTCTACCTCTATGAGGAAAGGGGTGAGATCCTGTGCTTCAATGGTATGACCTACTGTTTCTACACAGTAAAATGGACAGTGTTAATTCAACACTAACAGAGTACATATGAGCCCAATAGGGGCCATAGGTCCTCTGCGAGAGTCGATTAAATAAGTAAATGTGCCATTTCTGGAAAAAGTCGGATTCAGAATCCTGAAGCCACGCGAAACGGAAAGACAACGCGAGCCGTTAGCGTGTGAATGCAGCAGTGCAGAACCAGCGTGCAAGTGACATGGACTGAATGAGGAGCACCCTCCCAGCCCATGCACCAGCCCTGTCCCTGCCTCCCCAACTGAATCTGGTGCCATAGGGAGAGAGAAAGGCTCAGACGTGCTTATAAAGTGCAAGGAGAGCTTGCTGCTTAATTATGTCTTTTATTAGCTTCCATGAAAAGGGGCTGACAAAATCTTCCATGGGCACTTCTCACTTTCTTGGGCGGCCCACAAATCATTGCAATAAAAAAAAAGAGATGAAAACAGAAGCAAAAAGAGTTTTAAAAAAAAAGAAACAAAAAAACATTTTCCTTTCCTGGGAAAAAAAAAAGGATTCAGTGTGGCTTTTTTATGAGAGGCAGCGGCTGGATGGTCCTGCCGCATAGGCGTGCTCCTGCATAGTAATGACTCCCGTTCTGGTACACGCACTGACACCTTATTGCTGTAATCAAACAGCAGTCATCACCTGGAATTCACATTTCCTTCCTGAAATGTAGCTCTCTCTCTCTCTCTCGCTGTTATTTCAGTCTGGGCTAGGCTGGCAGCCAATGATTTCCTTTTCCCCCTGCAGTGTCCATTAAAGACATTCACCGCCTGAATATTAGGCACTCTCGGTGTTGCCGCAATTAGCTACTCATACATACAGCCAATGGGTGAGCGGTATTGCTGCCGATGGAAGTTACATCATAGTATCCCCCCCCCCCCCCCCCCCCCCCCCACCCCCCACCCCCAATCTCAGCACTGAGAGCTATAATCATAAAAGCCAGAGTGTAGGTTATCGGCGTTCATGTCCAACAAACAAGCCATGGACGGAAAGAAGCATAAAAGCATTAATGTAAAGCTTAAGATGGAGAAAATTAATTGAAATAGTCAATCAACCCGTGTCCCATAAATATTTCTAATACCTATGAGATAGGAGAAGCCAGGGCCCTTAATAACAGGAAATGGCAGTAGCCTGGAGACACACATGCATCACCAGACAAATTAGAATGCATTCATCTTGGAATTCCGGACAGGGAATTTCTCACCATAGCAGCGCGCCACACTCAGTGAATGCAGCCGTTTTAAGCATGCAACACATGCAACACATCCAGGTGCATGTAATTATCCCTCCCTTAGTTTACACCAGTCTCACTCTGTGCTTTAGCAACCTTCCAGCTAAAGTGAGATATAGCTAAACAATATAAATATTCAGGTAAATGTGTGTAGTGTGGTTGAATATGGGCAGGGTGAGATTCTTTCGAAATGTGGGTGTGTGGGAGCACAGTGCAGGGAGAAGGAAGGCTAAACTCCTCTCTATGCAGTAGACAGTAATTTAATAGTAACAGTAAATTTCTGAAGAACTACAGCATTATATGAACCAGAAACACTGTTACACTTAAGTATTCAATGTCCAGAATAATACGACCGTTATATAGAAAAATGCTATATTGAATCGCACTGAAAGTGAGAGGGAGGTGGGTAGGCGTCTGAGTTATATTAAAATAGAATGAAATAAATAACTCGGTGATGGGCCGCAATAATAATAGAGTAATAGAGAGTCAGCCACAGCCCACCACCCTCTGAAATGACTGCAGTGTTTTTAACGTGTCCGCTGATATCTAACTCTGGTTTGTCTGCTGGTCTGCTCAATATGAGAGGAGGTATTGGTTTCCGGGGAGCTCCCGGCAAAGGATTAATCACCGCTGTCCTGATCCGTGAAAATTCGAACAGCGTGAAGTATTCTCCATGCACACGTAATTGCACTGAGTGTACTGCTAAAAGCCCACAATGCACATCTCCTGTCCTGTAAGTTCCAATTAAACACACATCTAATGGACTCACTGAGGTAACTTTTGAACCCGTGACATTAATTTCTAATGGACAAATGATCAGGAAGTGTTAGCGAATTGAATTCCGAAGGCTACTGTCCAAAGAGAGGGGAAACAACCATATTTTATCAATGCTTAAGAAAGCCTTGGAAGCAAGACGAGACCAAATGTTTCCTTTCCATTTTTTAATTTCAAAAACACTTTTCTCCCCCTCAATCATTACAGTGCAACATACAGTATATAAATACATGTATAGTGTCTGTATTTACATATTTGTAAGCACATGATTACAATTTAATGAAACAGAAAATGACTGGTGCTCTTCTTCGTGGATTTGTACAAAGGGATACACACGGTGTTTAAGGAGAAAGACAAAAAAATCACAACACATCTGCTGCTAAACAAAACCTGCAACACAAGAAAGAGCCTCCACAATCTTTCATTTCAGTCTAAGTAAACATGTCTCACGGTTGTTTAATTAATGGCTGTTATTGTGATATAAAAATCGAGACAAGCTCACAGGTCACAGTGAATTTCTGTATTTTGTGGTTTAATCTATGGAGAGGTAAGTGTGAGCAGTGTTTCAAAATATATGGTATAATGTATTATACACATGCAGTAATGTGTATGCATCCACTGTGAAAGCTGTGCCTGTGATTAAACAACACCCTGCTGGCTTTTTCAGAGTGTAAATTGTTAAAACAAAATATACAGTACAAATCCTTGTGGGATTACTCACAAGTAAGTAAAGAAATATGTTTTGTTTTGTTTGTGTGCCAGTGCCACGTTCTTGCCTCAGGGTGAATCAAAAGGAAGGGCGTTAAAAACAAACCTGCTTAGATGTTAGGGGAAACGGGTGTGCACAAAGACAGCGAGAAAGCCTTATCTGAAACGATGGAGATGGAGCTCTGTAAAGCAGACTTTTTATGGAAAGAAAAGGCTGCATTAAAAACCAAAAACATCACTACAGGTAGAAAACGTTCCTGTCTGGAGGTGAGGACAAACAAGGAGAGGATGCTTAGATGACTCATTCAGTAATAATTCAGTCATATTAAAGTTTTCCATACTTTTGACTTGTGATTAAATATAAGTTTAAAAAAAAAATATGGAATGTTTTTTCTTCACTACAGTAGTCTGGTGAGTTAATTTCTGTGATTGCTGAACTTCTGCTGAAGAATAGCATAACCATCACATTTAATTCTGAATCAAACTCGGAGACAAACGTTAACTGAATCCAGGTGACTGTCAAGAGTGCTCCTCTGCCTAGATTAAGGAAAAATGCATCTAAAATGTATTGTCATTTACTCTTATCTAAACTGACTATTTCACTCTGTAATTTTATCATATTTAAATACATACTGTAAAAAGTGCTTTGGTTACTTCAAGGCCACACATTCATACATTTCATAAACATTTCATTTCATACAGCTTTTTTAAATGTCAGGTGCACAATGATTGTGGCTCAGGTGACTTTGGGGTTTGGTTAAGGTTCAAATATTATTGAAAGGGCCATGGGTGGAGGCAGAGGCGGGTGTTGATTTTGGTTTAGGATTTTCCAATAAACTGTAATTACAAAGATCACAGGGCCTGCTTCACATGAAAATAGTGTTGTTAGTGCATATTACACAAAATGTAAAATGTAATTACATTGCCTACTGTACTGTTTCCTGCACTTAACATCATGTGCTTTCCAGACACCACGTTACAGTCAGGGAATGCAGATCCTCAACTTGTAAGTAATTAAATTTATCCAGTGCTATTTATTCTAAGAGGTTTCTGACACATGTTTGTCAATTTAGGCAACTTCAATGCTCCAAATGTATTCAAACAGTCTTTATTTGCATAGGCGAGCACCACGGTGGTGCGCACAGGTGATTCTCACAGCAAGAAGGTCCTGGATTCAAATCCAGCCTGGGCCCTTGCAGAGTTTTTATGTTCTCCTCCTGTCTGTGTGGGTTTCCTCCAGGTACTCCAGTTTCCTCCCACAGTCCAAAGACATGCAGGTAGGCTAACTGGAGACTCTAAAGTGCCCATAGGTATGAGTGTGTGAGTGAATGGTGTGTGTGCCCTGCAATAGATTGGCAGTCTGTCCAGGGTGTATTCCTGCCTCACGCCCAATGCACGCTGGGATAGGCGCTTCAGCTTCCCAGGATGAGCAGGTTTTGATGATGGATGGATGGATGGATGGATTTGCATAGGTCCTTAGAATAAAAAGCATGAATGACTCAGAACATTAATACAGAGACATTCCAGGACCATCTGAGCGAACCTGTCAACCTTTCTCATCAAGACAGGTTATTTCTGCAGCTGTAGCCACTAGTGTCATATCATATTAAGTAAGACAGCATTCATGCATGTTATTATTGTGTCAGATGTCAAATTCCTCTTATTAGAATTTGAAAATACATGTACTTGCAATATCAGTCATATATATATATATATATATATGATATCTGCTGATATTTCATTTAATAGTTTATTTTACAGGGACAATGCACATTAATAACATTTGTGTAATTGTGCTAATTAATTAGTTAATTAGCTAAAGAGTATAATTTTCATCTGCTGTCCCTGGGCTACATGTTTTGGATGTAGGAGGTAACCAGAGCATCTGAAGAAAACCCATACAAACCCAAGGAGAACATGCAAACATGCAAAGAGAGGATCTGGGTCAGCCAGGACTCAAACCCAAAACTTCCTTCTTAGGCAACAGTGCTAGCCACCGCACCACCGCATCACCGCTGAATGATTGCCATGGCTACCCATTGGGCAGGTGTCTTAATCAGGCTGAGAGTTGTTTAACCTGACTCTTTGATAAGTTGCCGGTAAGAATGCTAGAAATAAACAAGGTCTGAACCCCATTCACTCTTTAATTGTCACTTTAATTTCGCATCATTAGCCCAGAGCCTGGCGTTAATTACCGGACTCAATGTTTTCTTTTTCAGGACTGGAGCCTTTCCAAGGTCCAGAATGCGGGCTAATTAAGGTAATCGGCATCATTAAATTACGCTCACACACAAGGGGGAACTCTGTGCATCAACACGCAATCTGATCATTGAATTAAGCTGATAATAATGCATGCAGATGGAGAGGTCTTATCTCTTCCTCAGTATACCTGGCTTTAATTGCTGAGTATTTTAAGAAAACTCAAGCGCAGTAAAAAAGAGGGCCACGCTCTCTGCAGATTTTCAGTCTGGCCAGTCTCCCTTTAACCACCTGGTTCTGATTATTTTTGAATTAATTTAATAGGTTTGGCCTCTTTTTCAAAGTATCGGTATTCCAGAGAGAACTGGAAACCCAGATTGCATTGCAGCCCCGTGGGTTGAGGAGACCTACCCTAAAGCAATTTGACCAAATTGGAAAATGTAAAAACTCACAGAGATAAGGAATGTGTAAACATTTCATGACTTACTGTACTCAGAAACAACCTTGTTTGATAAAATAAGATGCTTCCATTTCCAGATATTTATCATGTACAAATGCGGGGCATACGTGAAGTGATTTAATAAACAAATGTGTTGCAAATGGTGGTAGCCTTAGGCCCAGTGGTACACATATCTTAATCTTTCTTAGGACAGCTTGAATAGTATTAGCAAAATGAAATGTATACACTGAAATGATTCATTTCCAGGTGCACGATTTCTTTGCAAAGGATGGTTACACGTACATTGCTACTGAAGTTACAAAACGTCTGGCATAACATATCTCCGGAATGTTTCTTCTTTCCACATGTATGAATTATTTCGTTTCACTTTATTTCTTTTTTTTGTTCTTTTTTTGCTGTGCTGCCTTTGTACAGAATATGTGTCAGAAAAATGAAGATTAAAAGGAAATGTATATTATCATTAGAAAATTGAGCAAAGTGCTGCTCTTATCGAAGTGTTTGTGGGGCATGCTCAGATATGTACCTAAAGGGTATGACATCACATGCTTGTTGTGTGACCAAAGTAGAGAGGGGCCTGTTGTTTTTCACTACCACAGCATATCAGACTAACCCATGGAAATAACAACTAATTCTGTTCATTGCTAATGACTGTAGCAATAGCTGTTTCTGAAAATGCAGCTGTAAATCCATACATCATACCCGTTGCTTCTCTGGTATTCTGTTATTCCAGATCCTCAATGCTGTAGCTGTGGCCAGTTACTTAAGTAATATGAATTCATCAGTGGGTGATGGGCATAGATGGAAGTAGAATATTTCATTATGTCTCCTTAATGAGTTATTTTTAATTATGCTGAAGCTGAGCCCACAGCAGGGCTTATTCGGAGCAAGGAACTGCATGTAAAGCTTATTTTTCGCTAAAAATATTTTTTGAGTGACAGCTGAGAAATTACCAAGAGATTCATTTACCCCAAAGGTATACTTACCTTAGTGAACCTTGCCTTGTTATAGCGCTTTCTTTGCAGAAGTTGAAGAAACTTGAAGCCGAACAGAATTGTGTTTTGCATGTCTGTTAAAAAGACTCAAAGCTTTGGCTATTTCAGAAAATAACGAAGTCATTTATTTTTAAAAACACTCACTTGCAATTATGTCCTTTAGCTTATCGTTATAAATAATGCATCCTGACTCAATGTTTTGTTTTCTATATGCATGTTTCTTAATTTTGTTTTGGCTTTCATGCACTAAAACAGTTACATATTCTCGGTGGGAAATGTGACCACGTTCAAAGACAGTTAATTATTCTACGAAGCCAGTTTGAGGCCACAAATGGGTTGGTCGGGTGTCTAATCATTTTGTATTTCAGTATGTTCCTTTTAAAAAACCTTCGCAGCTCTGGTTTCAATCGGCAAACCTTCAAGCAATAGGTGTTGACTCTGAACCCCCCTGGTAAATAAGAAAGCTATTTTTTCCGTTTCATTTATTGTGTCGGAAGTTCTAACGAACATATTATTCGGTTCAAGCAAATAACTGTCTTCCTCCCTTGATTTCCTGTCTGGTCATTTCTGGTTCTGTTTTGACAAATTGTAGCGGTGTTGAGAGTTTGTGGGTGTTTCTGGAAAGGTTTCATTGGGATTACAGCGACGTTCTACGCCTGCCGCACAAATTATTAGGCTCTGCTACCTGTGGAGAGAGAGGAGGGAACGGCGGCATAATCAGCAGCTGCTTTTTTTTAACGAAATTTGGCACAGGCTGAAAGAAGATCGATCACAATTTGAGCTGACAGAATCAAACCCCTTCAGGTCAAATCACAGCTCGCAGAAGAATGCAGCCGTGGCAAAACAAATTCATAGCCGCGTTTCTCATACCCTTTCTTGTTCCTTTGAGGTTTTGGGCACCGCCATTTCTTAAAGTTTATAAACAAGATTATAAACACACGGTAGCTGGGGGGGAAAAGGCTGTAAGATGTTGGAAGACTTGACTCATTAGGCAGAAAATGACTGTGCATTTGCCACATTAGTTTTTGTTTGCGTGGTTATTTGAGAAAGGATTGCATGCACATCTAGCATGCTGTTGCCTACCTGGGTTAAAGCAGGGGTAAGATAACTGGTGAGATAGAAAGGATATCACTGTGATTCAATTGACCGAGGCGAGATTTAGATATGGGCATAACAGCCTGAAATGTACACAAGCAGAAGATAAACTTCAAAACTTCATGCTTGAATGGAAGAATATTTTCCTATGAATGTTGCTATATGGCTTTAGCAGTTTTTATTACATTCAAGATTTAGTATATCCACATGCTGTAGTCGATGTATGTTTATATGAAATACTGTATATTCTGAATTGAATTTAAGCTAATTTATTTATTGAGCATTTTTAGTTTTAGATATTTTGGAAAAGAAAAGAAAAAGAAAATTAAAGCAAGGGGAAGTGAGCTGTACTAAAAATATTAAATATCTGGCTAAGTTTACCTAGTCACAGGTGAACTTTTCCACCACACAAACCACACAGTTGTTTGGGGCCCTGCTGGCTACAAACAGTAGCCTATATATTAATCCAGAATGTTAATAAATCTATCATTGAGAAATAACACCACAAAATTCACATTTGGGCAGTACTGCAGAATTTTGCTTTATGTTCTGTAGCTTTTAAAGTGAAACAGCTTTGTCAGTACACTGTCAGGAGGAGTTCAGGGGATCCCCCAAACTAAGCAATGATTGGAGCCCTAAAATTGATAAATCTGCCACTGGGCCCAGTCATAGCCCAACCAATCCGTTTTCCACGTCATCTCAGAGTAATCTCAGAGTAATAAACTTCTGCTTCCCCTCTGCTTTCACAATTACACTGAACTATTTTCTCACCCTGGATTGGAACCTTCAGCCGGCCTACCGAATTACCACCACAAACATATTCTAAATGGACCCGACTACAGGCCATTGGAATGGCATTGTAAGGCCATTGCTCTAAAACTAGTCTAATTCCACAGTACTCATGGCCTGTTGCTGAGGAGCAGAGGGGATTAAATGTTGTGTTTCTTTCCATGCTTAGCAGGAACACCTTTTATGGCTGACTTCCACTGTAAGTTTCTTACATTTTTTTTTTTTTTATTTTTTACTCCACCATACCGTGTAGCCTACACCTTAGCCTGGAATTATTAATGGAGGCTGTGCCATAGGGCCTGAGGCCGTGAGCAAAGCCAGCCTGACAGCGCTCCTGCTGATTGGCTGACTGGTCATTTGAGCAGAGGCATCGATGGGAGAATTATCCAATACTGTCTTTAGATAGCTGCAGGGGCCCGAGCAGACATATACGAGGAGACAAACTGAGGTACACTGATTAGACTGAAAACCACAGAGACCAGAATTCACAAGATACCTGCATTACTGTGTGATAGTAATTAGCACCAATGGCCATGATGACATTTTTGATTGGTTCCTAAGCTTGCAGGGGACAGGTGGGGCTTGTCAGGCTTTGTCAGTGGTGGGTAGCACTGGATAGGAGCATCAGTATCAATAAAGATGAATCTAATATGCGATAATTGCTGTAACTTTTAATCACGGCATGGGCATTTGATATTTTGGACAACAGTGCCTCACCGTCCTGAACAAAACACTTTATTTTCACAAAGCAAACAAACATCCGACATTGTTCAGCAGAATCCAAGGAGCAAGAGGGAACTCAACACTTCAAGCCATGACCATGACAACCCTCTGTGAGGACCAGAGGAATCCCAAAACTTCATAAAATCACCTGTGACTGATCAAACCCAAATTTCATGCTGGTGATTTCAAAGCAGCTGTTCTAACAACTAAAGTAAATGTAATGTCAGCAGGGTTATGCCATCCCCCATCCACAGGCTTAACAAAGTATACAATGAGGTGAATGCTCCTAGGAAGATAAGGTTGGAAATAAAGCATCTACAGATTAATTTTCTCCATTAATGATAGCATGTATATATCCTAATGTAAGTGAAGTTGCTGTGCTGTGACATACAGTGCATGATAACGTGATTAGACAGCTGGAAAAGTTATCTGAAACTTAAATTAAGGAGAAAATATGAGGTTTTCCATTATTAAGCTGTTTTAGCATTTTGTCATTGTAGTACCATTGTAGTTTAATCAACCAAAAGGACCACATTTCCAGCCATCACTCTTAATGAGCATGTGCACATGTTTAGGTTTTTCCAGGAAAAACTGCAGACCAAGCTAGGGCAAATAATTCCCATTGTTCTGTCACGTTGCTGCAATCTATCCAACGTGCAATGCTACAGTACGAACCTTGTAATCTTACAGATGGTTAAATCGTTCGACAGCGTCATATATGTCACATACATACAGCTCATACGTGAGCATGAATAAAAGCTGAATATTTAAGTTGAATGTGCTCAAAGACTGCAGCTTGTTTGTGCCGATCACAGAGTAAAGATAAGACAACAGTGCCCCCAGCATTAGAGGTGTCTCATGCATCAGAACAAATCAGCCAAACCTTTTTTTTTATGCTGCTGTCAAAAAAAACTCTGCTAGAGCGTACTGAACAGTTGAATATTTTTAATAACTAATTCTGAATCTTTGACTTGACCTAGGAAGACAATATGCAAATCTTAAATTAAAAATATGTTTTTTTTTCTTCCCTGTAGCAGTGAAGACAGGTGGAATTTTCTTCTATTCGTTAGTAAGTTGATCCATTCCTGTGACTTGCATAGAAAAAACTGATGAGACTAACATGTTTTTTTTCCTTTTCTTTTTTTCTCCCCACCACTGTCTGACAGATTCCTAATTAATGTCTACCTGACACCTTTGGCTAGGTTTCTCACGACGGTGTTTGTGACTGGAACTCCGCGGAGTTATGACGCCTGCGCCTTGCATTTCGTGGCAAGCGCAAGACGAGGAAAATAACAAGAAAACTATCAATTTATATTAGCGCAGAAACGGAGTTTACGCGGGCACACCGCAGGAATTCATCACTCCGCGACAGTCATTAGGTTAGATGTGTGTACGAGAGCACGTTTAGACTGCAAACGACTTCCAGCACAAACAAACAAACCATGCGAATACAAATGGCCGTGCCGTTCTCGTCTGCTTTCTTAGGCTTGAGTGAAGGGGTGGGGGGCGGGGGGGGGGGGGGGGGGGGGCTGGAAATAGTCCATTCCGTGGTGCATTTCTCCAATTTCTCTCACAACGGTACTGCACAGCTAAAAAAAAAAAAAAAAAAGAAAATTCAGGAACAACCGAGGAAGGCTCAAAGATGTGCCTTTCTCCTCCTCCCCCTCCTCTGGTGATTATGCTATTGATTTTTTGGCGGTACGCAGTGTAAACGCTGTAATAACAATCCATCAGAGTTCCGTGCCCCATTACTACACCGGCTCCCTGGAACCGGGACAGTATCGCCACGGTTTAAGATGTATGCTTGATTTGATTGAGGCTCAATTAGGAAGATGAACAGAGGAGCCCTTCTCATTGAGCAGAGTAGTGGCAGTCCAGCTGGCAGGCAGCATCCTGACATGCTGGAGAAAACACTTGTTAAGCGAGACTTGGGTTGCTCCACCCTGTGCTCACTTCAGTCTGTGCGGATGAGGTAAAAATAGTTCGGCTTCTGCGATGAACCGCCGCGGCAGAAAAAAAGTGGAAGGATTAGACGAGCGCTGTTGTCATGGGTGATGTGAATGTGAGTGACTGAAGATCTCGGTGGTTTGACAACCCTTGGACATGGCAATGCATTGACAGCTATCTCTGACTGATGGGCATGTTCAGTTGGGCAGGGGTGAAGAGCCGCATTCTTCACCTCCTGGAGTTTGTTTGGTAACAAACTTTTTGTTTGGCAAGTGTTCTATGAAATATCAGCTCAACTGATAAAGTATTGACTGAATAGTTCTGACTGATTGAAGGCTTCAGTGACCGAAAAGGGCATTCTTATTATTATTATTATTATTATTATTATTATTATTATTATTATTATTATTATTATTGTTATTATTATTATGGAACTACAGGGGTAATAACCCATTTCTGCATTTATACAGTGATCAATTACATATCAGTTTTAGCACCTGCCTGAAACTGTCATACAAAAGAAATTTAAAATAGCCAATAGAAATGAGGAAAGATCTTAATATATTCATAAAAATGAGAAACAACGATATGCAAATCACTATGGATGCTGAGCGAACCAGGCTCTGAGATTTATATACCTGCGGCCGATACCTGTTCTCATTGGTTTCCTGTTATGTTTCCTCGGTTGGCATTTATGGAGCCATTTAAAATACAGCGTTCCTTCTCCTCCTTCGGCAGTAACAAGGTCTCTCGTGTGGCTCGGGATAACATTTAACTACTGACCTTATCTACCCAGTCCACCCCCACCCGCTAGCGCATTCACAGCATGCTAATACACCGCCGGTCCTTATTAAAGATGATAATCTCGCCACTGACGTACGCCGAGATTTCCCGTTGGCGACCGCGCAGCCGTGCAGAATTACCCCCACATCATCAGCATCATCAGAGAGGAGTGGATGTGAAATGGACGGAAAAATTTGGGAAATATGACATTCACATCCATTCTTTGCTCACATTCGCTTTAATGTTTTTTTTTTTGGCTACACAAATGTTTATAGTGGCCAAGGAGAGAACTGTAAATGTACCTCTGGGTGGTTTGTTAGGGATAAATACAGTAAGCAGGCAGGCTCACTACTTGGTTGCGTTTATCAAATTCTGAAGGTCCATTTGCTGAGCACTGCTTGGTGTGTGCTTGTTATGTGCATGTTAACACATTCACCAGGATTCATTTTTTAAACATTTAATAGCTTTGTATATTTCCAGGAGACCGAAAATATATTTCAAGTTCACTTTCTATGAGCAATTCATTATTTTTTCTTTTTTTTTTCCTGCAGAAAACAGAGACTTTACACAGAAACTTTCACTGTCAAAATGTTGTCCAGAAGAAGGTCTTTGTATACTTTTCTCTGTTTGCTTGAGCTCTTCATTTTGGCTCTCTCCTTTAGATGACACGGAAGAAAAATGAGATGTCTTCACATGATCAATAACTGTAACCTTTAAAAGTTGTGCCTTCCAAGTGAACTCATTGCGGCGATATCATCGCTCTTATTGGCTCTGGCTGGTTCTCACCTGGCGCATGGTCAATGAGCCAAAGGCCTGAGAATCGCGTGTTCCGCCTGCTCCGCCCTCCGCGCCCGTGGGAGAAGCGTCGCGCGTGCGTACGGCGATGACATCACAAAGCACAGCAGTGCAGGTGCAATGTCGCAGAAATCGCCTCGCGAAAGAAAGAGAGCCCTTCCGTCAAAATGAGTAAGTGCTCGAGCATCCTGGGAAGCGCACCGGGGGGAAAACAAATGTGTGCGCAACGCACCGAGGTGACAGTGGCGAGAGACCGGGGGAACGCGAGCAGTGCGTCAGACGGTGAAAAAGGATCGGAGGAGCGCCACTTCCCGACATTGATGAATTCCCAGAGTCAAGTAATATCACATCCTCAAGAAATTGCCATCAACAATGCGAACACAGAGCTTCCTGAAACGGAAGGGGCGGACGGATCCTCTGCTGTACCGTGCAAACCGTGCCACGTAGCAAATGGAGAAAAAAAACATGTTACAGCGTGCGGGGAGGTGTAAAAGCAAGAATACACTGACGCGAATGTGCAGAGAAAAGGTGCAAATGAGGAGCAGAAGTATTCATCACTGCACTCTTAATTTTCGCGATGACACATCAATCTCACCTTTATGCTTGTTAAACAAAATACTAATGTATCTTTTTATATAATTAGATTACGTACTGTGCTGTACATCGGTATTGCGTTTCATTCTTAATCATATGACTTAATCCTAGTGTAATAATAACAATTAAAGTTACTGTATGGTCTGCGTCCTGAATACATATGAGATATGTCCATGTGTCGATGCCACGAGTTCAGTCAACCTTGATTAAATACAGTGGCAATGGATTATGGGTAATTGTGCACTTAGTAGGGGATACTGTACATACTGTACAGGGAGATGATAATTGAAAAGAGAAAGGTGAATTTTACCACTGTAATTGTTTGAGTAATGGGTGGCGACGGACACACACGTAAGAAAGTGAGGTGACAAATAATTGTTCCGTGTGAAACAGCTCACATAATGCACAGGTCAGTGTGTTTCAGGGGGGTGAAATAATTCTGTCATTAGCATGCACATCCAGCTGCGTAGATAAATCGAAATGCCAAGCTACTGTACATTTTGCAGGATCTCATAATGTCTCCACACCCACTCTTCAACTATTATTAGCTCCATTAATAGAGCTTAACAATGCCTTTTTGCGAGCAGAGGCCTAATCTTCTTTGGGATGAAAATGGAAGTGTGACACCCACAAAGGTTGAGAAGATTCACGGCTGTATTACTTTACTTACCTACTCTCCGATGTGTCCGACGCGTCCTGTAAGAAATGAAGAAAGGAAGGTTCTGTACTGAACCGATTGACAATTAAAAATAGGTGGCCAAGAGTTTACCTGAAGCCCTGTCATGCCTGGAGCCTGTAAGTGGAACCTGGTCTCGGTCATTATTAATGGGCTTCACCAGCTCTGCTCACTGACTCTCACTGACCCGAGAGGAGCACTCTAATTGGGTCAGTCATCATCACACACTTTGATTGGTTCCCGAGAGGAGCTCTGTAATTGGGTCAGACATCGCAGACTTTGATTGGTTCACAGTCGAAACTAATCATTCGGTCAATTAGGTGGAACAAAACCTGATGACCCCGGGTGAGGCTGAAGTGGGGGGGGGGTGGGGCCAGTATTTACAGCATTGGATTCTCCTTGTCCTCTAACTGTTTCTTTTAGGGCCACACCCCCAGAGAACCTGGAGACCAGCCCATTCAAGGAAAAACACACACACACACACACACACGCACACACACGCACACACACACACACACACGCACACACACACACACGCACACACGCACGCACACACACACACACACACACACACACAAACGGTTTTTCCTGTAAAGTGAGTTAAGCACTGAAGAATGAGCTGCAGGAAGCAGAGGAGATCCCCTTGCACCCATAATTGCTCCAAATTATGTTATGCATGAGAGATGAGAGCCTTATCCACAGCCATAAAGTTTCATAAAAGGGAGTTCTTAGACTAAAATGTGATTTTGTGCGGCACCCTGATTTCCATAAACCCGCTTTTAAACAGTCGTTCTCTCTCGCCTTATATCAGCAGTCGCGCGAGGGGAAGGGCAGGAAATATTTCGAGTTCTGTTTTCATTTTATGTTAATGGAAATTCAATTTTGTACAAATGACCTTTAGAGTTTCACAGCAGTCGCTTAGACCAATATTCTCAGCCACTTTGTCTGGGCTCCAGCTCTCTCTCTCTCTCTCTCTCTCTCTCTCTCTCTCTCTCTCTCTCTCTCTCTCTCTCTCTCTCTCTCTCTCTCTCTCTCTCTCTCTCTCTCTCTCTCTCTCTCTCTCTCTCTCTCTCTCTCTCTCTCTCTCTCTCTCTCTCCCTCTTTCCCTCTCTCCCCATGCTGCACCTGCAAGCACTCTTTATAACCGTGATTGAGACAAACTCCTTGCATCTCTTTTCCCCTGAGATCTGAGCCAATTTGCACTGGCAGCCTAACTGCATCTATAAGGACTCATGATCATTGACTTTCACTTCAATTCCCACGGTATTCAAAACACATAAATTATTTAAGGACAGTAGATAAGATGTGTACCTGTGAGAACGTGTGTATATAAAAATGTCTTTGCACGAACTTACAGATGCATGAAACTATGGTATTTGAAGAGCATTTGTTTATGCAAATAATAAAATGAATGACTTCAAATAATATCTCATAGTTGATAATAATTTAACAGTGTATTGATAACTAAGTAAAAATGTACTATTTGCTAAATTTGAGTTATTATCCAATTCATGTTATTTAAGAATAAGAATAATTGCAATGCAAAGGGTGAGATTACCTGCACTTCCCCAGAGTGTGTTATTAGTTACAATGGAATGAAGAGGAAATAATTTGAACTGAAATTAAGTGTTATCAGAGCTAAGTGCTGCTTAAAGCAAGTGTAACGACATAACGGCTGTTAATAAGAGTAGTAAGTCTTTGATTAAACAAAATTACCAATTTGAAATATTAAACGACAAGGTGTTTGAGCCGAAAAGAGATAACTTGCCCAACGGAGAGAACGCAAGCGCAGGAAATGTCATTTCCCCGCTACTTCCTCATAACATGGTACTAAACATCTGTCAGCGCTATAGGGTAATAAACCTGGCCCCCAGTAAACGGTACGAGCAGAACCTAAAACATGAAATCTACACGTGCCACTCTGTCATCGCACAACAAGGCTTATTAGTGACGACATCCCCATAAGTCTGTGATTTTCTCATTTTCAATTTCCTGCTTCAGTGGACACCCTAGGTTGCAGCGCCCTGTACTGCTCCTGCTATTACATACCTCTAGGCAGTCTCATTACCCAGAATGCACAGTGGCCAGCTTCGCCCCTGGGTGGGGGGGGATGCAGTGTCGTGTTGGCGGACTGAAACCGGGAGTCGCGAAATGGTATATTGCTGTTATGCCCATGAGCAACGGGTCTTCGGTGACGTGGGTGGTGTGTAAAATTAAACAACATTCTCTGTAATACACTCGCCCTGGATGAGAGCGACGCCATGTAATTAATTAATGTAATGTGATCTATGACAAGCATTCAACAGTTATGCCTCAGACTTCAGATTTCAGCCTGGAAAGATTAGAGCGCATTTATCAGGTGACTGCATTTCTGTGGGCATCTTCCTTTTCCTTTGAAGTGGGGGGGATGACCTCGTTTCGCAAAGCCGCGTGGAACGCTGTTCCTTCCTCCGGCTTTAAGTTGCGGCAGGAAAATGAAACTGCGCAGTGAGCAGTAAATTGCACTGCGTTGTGATCCGTTGTGATCCGCAAAGGAGGCTGAAAATGTCCGCGGTGCTGACGGAGAAGGACTCCTGGGTTATGACACACCAGCGTACGTGTGCCGGTCAGAATCGGAAGTCTGTGTTTGTGTGAGTGTGGGTTTCTTTTGTCCTAATCAAGCCAAGGCAGGACAGAGCAGTGATCGTACAGATTTCTGAATAATTTCTCATTACCCACCACGAACGGTACAGCCTATGTCTCTGTTTCCCTCGGTAACCAGGAGACAAAATGAAATGTGATGCACTGAATATAAATTCTTGAAAGGATTTTTGACTGTGAAACTGGACAACGTTGCTGGAGGGGTCTTTATAGGTTACTGCATAATAACGCAAATCGCTTTAAAAAGTAATCAATTATCAACATTGGTGATTTGTGATTCTTCTTGATAGCCTTACCCTTCATGAAGAAATATTGTACTTCGTTGTTTAAAGCCATACATTTGTCAGTTATCATTCTGGACCTTTTAAATGTTATTTGAAGAATTAAGAGTAAAACTACTGGAAAAAATAGAAACAGATGCTACTGATGTACTGTGAGAAATGCCTGAGAATATGAACCTGTTTTATATAATTTTAGAATACACTTTTTTTTTCTCAGTGACTGAGATTAACTGCAAAATAATTTTAAAAGGTGATGTTTTCTTAGATACATTATACCACATTTCCCAAACTTTCTACCAGAGTCTTTTTTTTAATTTTTTTTTTTAGGTCTGACTGTGGTTTTACTGTGATTGTGACTCATGAAACCTCAGGAACGCATTAGTCCTGATGGTATGACCTCATGACCTCATCACTCAGTCGTCTGTAAGAGTGGAGGTCACACCGTCCTGGCCTGGATATATTTCATGCACCTCAAGCTTAGGCAACAGCCCCTTTCCCCTAAAACGAGGCAGAGCCATCGCCACTGTGCGTGGACCCATGGACCCTACAGCATCTGGCACTGGCATATATTTCTGGACATCTCGCACGACGGCGTCAATCACAGATACAAATGCCGTTAGCGCAGCGAACCGTGGTGCTGAACTGAGACCTCATCACATGGTGTCTGTCTCCTATCCGCACCGGAGCAAGGTCACGGTCGTCCCCGCAGGAGTCCGGCGGCGCACCAGTGGCATAGCAGTGCGACTTATCGCATCACAATGAGGCGCCGTCGTGTCACCACCGAATTAAGGAATGCTGTGTCAATTAAACAGACAGGCCTGGGAGATTATGATTCTATTTAGGGCAGAATCAACACGGCAGAGAGGGATTCATCCCAGTATCTGCTTAGACCAAAAAACGGAAAAAATAAAGAAATAAATAAATACAAAGCTCCGTGCCATTTGGTGACGCTCCCTGGTGGGTCTTTTAAATATGCTCAGATTGAATGCTGTGGATGCTCATGATGACCTAAGCATTGAGCTGCTGACTTTGCAATCTGCCAGGCAGCCTTCTGTGGAGATGCATTTCTGCACTGAACTCTAAAAATTCGCTCACTAAACTGATTCATTATTCTCGCCCGTTGTAAAAACATGGAATGATACGCAGCGTCAGTGCTGCAATATGGCAACAACAACAACAACAACGACGTGAAACACAACTGCCAACAGTAACGTTTTCTATCTCTTGCCCTGCTTAGGCATAGAACCAGGTATGAGGTAACTCTCAACAGTGAGAGCTACGATGTAAACTGCTCTCTTTAGATACGCTATATGACCAAAAGTATCTGGACACCTCTTGGTTTGGGGCTGTTTTTCATGGTTTGGGCTCTGCCCCTTAGTACCAGTGATGGCAAATCTTAATGCTACAGCATATAATCACTCTCCTGACAATTATGTGCTTCCCCTATCAGATTGGGGAAGGCCTGTTTTAGCAGGGTATGCAGTGACGTCCACATAGAAATAGTTTAGTCATTTAGCATAGTACTTAGCCAGTTACGTGCAATTCTTACCGTGCATTTACCTAGTAAATACTCAGTACTTAGGGGAGTGTGAAAGGAAGTGTGAAGTCTTAACCTAGGAAGTCTGCTGGTCGCTTGTGATGAAAACTTTGGCGCCGTTTTTTCGTCTCTCGCGGGTGAGCACCAGCGCGGCCGTGTTGAGAGTTGCCGATGGGAGAGGGGCTCGCGGTCAATTCCACAGGCGGTGTCGGTCAAGGTCGGATCTGTGAGCCGGGCTGGGCCGGGAGTCCGGCGGGGGGGGGGGGGGGGGGGGGGAGACGGCAAGGAGGCAGAAAGGGGGGCGAGGAAGCTGTAGAGAGCCGGCAGATGTTTCGGACATAACGAGGCCCCGGGAGAGAGAGGCCGCGCGCGGAATCGCGAAGCGGTTCTGAGCCGCCGCTGCACCGAGGCTGGACCCGGCGGCGTCCGCCATCGCCCACGCGCGTGTAAACAGGTAACCGAGGCGTCGGTATCCCAGTCCCTATTATGTGTGTGTGTGTGTGTGTGTGTGTGTTTTTTTTTTGTTTGTTCGATTGTTTGTCTGGTTTCTAGCAGGTTCCCAGCCGGTTTGAGCCGGATATCCAAAGCCCCCTCTCCAGTGTCCAATCTCTGCCTTTTTCGACGTGGCACTAGGAGCTCTTGGGACATGAGTGACAGTGGCATGTAAGCCCTCTCTCTCGGTCTCTTGGTCAAAACTCTGGAGACACCAGCATGGCTGCCCATCAATCGGGCACAACTCACATATATTACAAATTCACTTGGTTGTTGCAGATAATCACTAATGTAGGTAATTGAAATTGCAGGGCATCACAGATCAGGTAATCACAAAATAGAGAAAAATGAAAGACTGATATAATCACGATGATGATCATCAAGCAAAAGTGCAAAGGCACCTCCAGCCATGATGGAGTTCACCGCACATAGCCTGCTTGGGGAAGGGCTGCTAAAACAGTTAATCCATAAAGGGGTGATGATTCAGTCAGATTAACTGAAACTTGTTTTGTTTATACAGTTGAAATGTAGAAGTGCTTCCGAAAACTGACGCGACTGAGCTACAGCGCTAATTAAAACCCTGCTCGGCACCAAAGCTTCAAGTCAGGGGATCAGATCTCTTGGATTTGAATCGCAGAATATTGTAAAAACAAGAGTTGCGAGGGACAGAGTTGAAGAGGCGCAGTGAATAATGCCTGTTCTGAAATCATATTTTCGTACGTAATTGCATTCAAACACTTGGCTGTGACAGCCACCGCATTGACATCAGGGAGATTCATTAATGGAAGCAATTTGTTTTGGAATAATGAACTCGTCTTCCTCTGCAGAGTGTGGGAAGGCCACGGCAGAGGAATGGGCATGAACAGAGCGTAACTTTATTTATAAAGTGCTTTCCATTCAGGGAGCTTGAAGTGTTTTCTAACAAGAATAAAATGAAAAATAAAATGGAAACGCCATATGCTTGGATAGGGTATATGCAGACATATATGAAGACAAATGTGAATACTGTACAGTAGAATAATAAGATCATATGAAAAGAAAAGTAATCCTCATAACTACGAAAATGTTGTTTAAAATGGATCATTTTTAAAGGGGATTCAGAAGTAATTTGGTAATTTTGTTCATTTAGGGCAGTCCAGAAGATACAGTGTGAGAATGTGAGAATGAGAACGTGTGTAAATGTGATCACACCGTGGTGCCACAAGGATTCAGGGAACAGAACAGGCAAGATTTCAAATATTTTAAATTAAATCTTAAAATGTATTTGAAAACAGATGGTAGTCATTGTGCAGTGTCCAAGGTTAGTCATGTGTCTTCTTGTTTCTGCTGATTAATGGTCTAGCTGCAATATTGTAGCTTCAGGCAAGGTAATACATTGCTATTTTAGATTTGGATGCAGAGCAGTACAATAATAATCATAATATAATATAACCGCAAGCGGTAATTAACGGGTTCCAAACAGCATGCGGCAATCACAAATCTTTAAGCTGTAAGATCATATATTGGATAAATGGAAAACTTTTCAGTCTCTGTCACTAAATTTGACATTTGACAATATTTCCTTGCTTTGAGGTCAACATTCCTACAAGTTTCACGACGATGCGCCATTGCTAAGCCAGTCACATGCCCACTGACAGTGGATCGGCTGATGGCGGCCATGTCCAAACAGAGGATTCACTAGAGTCAGCATCCACCCTTCTCCTCATCTCCTCTCCTACTCACAGTCTCTTACCAATGTGTCGGCGGGCAAATGATACTGTGGAAACAGGTGTGGGGTTGGTGGGTCAGTGTCAGTGGATGGGCTGTGCAATGGAGCAGATGCTACACATCAGACATGAATAATCGAGTTCTCTTAAGACGCCACATAAGCCCAGATGGGTTCCTTTTTTCCACCCTCCTAATGTACTTTATTCAGAGGCCTGGGATCTGGGTCAGGTGAAGGTAGGGTAAAGGGGACAAGAGAGAGCTTCCTGTCTTCTCTGCAGGGACAGTTGAGGTGAAAAATACATCCTAAGGCAAGAAGGATTTTTTTTTTCTTTTTCTGAAAAGCAGTTTGCACAATAATAGGAACATCACTTCAACACCGGATCCTACTGGTTAATAAAACAGCGGCTATCCTCCTAAGACTCTCCAATTCATTTTCATTTTCAAGAGTCTCTGGTCTTAATCTCAATAACTATATGTTGTACCGTGCTGAAACCTGTACTGCAAGGGACATTCAATTAAAATAAAATCAATTATGATTTTTCCACTGCAACAGGTTTTCGTCATCCAAGACACTTGTGTTATGTCCAAAAAAAATCGAATTCTTTCTCCCAGGTCACAGGAGAACATACTCAGGCAGGTGAATGATCTTGTCTAATTTAAACCAACTGGAATGCATGGAAAATATCTGCGTGAGCCAATAAGCTTAAGCTTCAGAAGGGCACATTCAATGAGAAGGGTAAATGTCCTGGAGGGGGCATTCGATGCTGCGTAAGATACATGGTTAATGTCACTGTAATGTCAGCCACCTCACTGATAGTGCTAATACAGGGTTCACGTATGGAGAGGGTGACACGACCTCAGCAGATCAAAGCCTGATAGGCCACAGATACCGTATCTGAGAGTTCATCTTCTTCTGACCAACCATGATGGCATGGCTTCCAGCCGCCAACATTCTCTTTCCTGAGTTACAGGACATAATGCAGTGACAAATGCTATGGTAACCAGATTTTATATTGTTGGTGATGATGATATTATTAATTGGTGGGGGGGTGATATGTGTCCTTCAAATGTGTCCAATTTAGTCCCTCTTATTTTCATAATTACACTTGAGCTGTTTTCTAACCAAATAAGCCTTCAATAGCAAGTTATTCCCCAAAGATAGGAAACAAAACAAAGAATATATATATAAAAATAGGTATGTTTGGCTGAAATATGAGACGTCCAGGTCAATATGAGGCTGATGCCAACCCTTGCATGGCTGTGACAGAAATGCAAAAAATACCCAGTGCAGATTTACCCACTGCATTTCTGCTCGCCATGGCGACAGAACAGCTGCAGCTGCAGCCTAGCCCTGCGAGCTCGCAGTGACCGGCATCTTAAGCACGGCCGCCCTCATTTGTAAAACAAGATAACAGATTTGAATTGTTTTCTGTCAAACAGAATCAAATGCGCCTAAAGGTCTTCCTGTTCTTATTGGATTTTTTTTTTCTTTTTTTTTTTTTTCAAATGAAATTGTGTGTGAACGTGTCCAGAAAGCCATAACATTACCGAAGGCGGTGAACGGCCATGGCGTGTTTCCCCCTCCCCACATGTTATTATCATGTGACCGATTTTGCTTGTGGTTGTTTGTGCGTGACTGCTTGACTGGTGTTACCGTGCTCGACTAGATTTCCCCAGGGCAAAATTCCTTCACTTTTCACAATGTGTACGCGGAGCGAAACACAGCTTAATAGGTCTTGCCGATGAACAAAGCAAATAAAAGTGTTCCATTTTGCCTCTTTCTGTGGCTGTGCTGGTTTATTAAATAATATATTGGTTGGAAATGTTAGATTTTTTTTTTCTCCCCCATGCTTTGTTCCATATTTTCTAGCATGTATATTACCACAGAAGGCCTATGGGGGAGCAAGAAACATAAAATAGATTTTTGAGCTGAAGTGACAATATGGATCGTATGACATCAGGATGGTGAACATAAAAAAATAAAAGGACTAAAGGATTTGTGATACTGTTCCAGGAGCTAGAAATGCTCCCCCCTGCTGGTCTTTCACAGGTATTACAATCATTGTCTTCCTGTCTATAATCAAGGTCACATTCGCTGGGCAGTAAAAATTGGTGGCATGAGCTAATGCATAAATTATTCAATACACATTTTAAGTAAATGAAGCTGTTATGGAAGTACATCAATGTGCAAATACCTAGCAGGTTGAGGCAGTATTTACGGAAATCAACAATCTTTGCCTCCACACTTTGTACCAAAGGAGATTAAAGTACAAGGTCCACTTTGCTCTAGATGTATTTGAATTAGCACTTTCATTTTTTTCACATTTATTTTTCAGTAGGGCAATGGCACCTCATGTGCAGAAGTACACTCTGGTGGTTGATATGCATGGACGTGTGAGAATTTGTGGGTTTTTAAACCAGTGCACTGAATGAAGTGACAGTAAACTAATGCAGTGCAAGGCAGTGTAAGTCTGTTCCTGTGTCTCATTCTGGAAAACACAGCGACTGCCCAGAAATACCCTCGACTGTGGCGGCATTAATAGGAGCTTTTTTAATTGGGTTGTTGTGGATTCTTCTCCAAGGTCAGTGCAATAATAGTGTGGCACGCACTGCATTGCTTAAAAAAAAAATGCAGACTCTTCTCGGATGAAGACATGCCGTTAAATTAGAAGTCAATGTTGAAGCAACGGCAGGCCCTGAACAACAACTCAGTCAGAATGCTTGAATGTGCTTTGGACACTGACAAATGATGTACAGCTCTGGCGTACAGTGCTCATCCAAAAACAAAGTGATGTCCTAGTTTCAGCCTGTGTTAGGATGCGTGGGGAGCTGGGATCTGCTTAGCCTGGAGTCAGCCTGGTGTGCGTGGCTGGCGAGATGGCTCCCTGTAGACATTCAGCGGCCATTTTATTGACCTTCTTGTGACATTGCAGTAATGTAAGATTGTTTGACACAACTGCCCGACGTGACCACAGGATTGGCTGGCAGCAAGGCTGTGCCCATCCTCCCCCAAAGGTGTCAAGAAGTTCGCTGTGTACATGGATCAGTTTGTAGCATAGGTCATTAAGGTCCTTTTACACAAGCTGGCTTCCCACAGGAAGCTGACTGCCACATAGTTACAAAACCTGCCTAATGTATCTTAAGGGTTTGAGTGGTGTATGTCCACACTAGTCACACCGGGAATCCTGAAAGTCCAGCAGCAACACTAGTGGCTATCTGCTGAATTTTGGTACAATTTAGCATTTAAAGGAATGACTGCATTAACGGTCGTTCACTACCACATTCAAGAACACAGCCAAGCAATTTTCAAGGTCAAGTACGGCTACAGACCTTCCCTGAGGCTAATGAAAGCTGAGGTGAAGACCAGCATCAAGGGCATCCAATCCAGGACAGAGGCTGTTGCTAGGCCACGGTTAAGATGGCAACAATTCTTGGTAAGAAAACCTTCAGGTTCTGGAAGGAGAGAAGCGTGAAAGGCTTTTCATTTTGAGATAAGAAAAATTATCTGTCAGCACATCAAATTTATTACAAAAGAAAACTATACAATTGACAGTGAAGATTTAGCAGCATAGAAAAAAATCAAACTGTCACAGAATGCCATTAACAGTTAAAATAAAGGGTTAGTGAATTATTGTGTTGTATGGCAGTTTTGGAGAGAAAATGTAGCAATATAATACATTTGAAACATTGCAAATTAATCCTTACATTTGTGTTGGTTATGAAATCCTGAAATAAGTGCAACCTATGCGGTAAGTGTCCAAATATACTTTATTGTGGGAGGTCTGCCACTTCTACTGTTGTGACATCAATGCCTTGCCTCATTTGCACTTTGGTGCAAGGAAAAATGTAGAATCATTATTAAAAGGGGGTGGGCTCAGGTCAGTGATACAAGGCTTCCTCCAGGATCATTGGATATTCCTTGGGTCAGCCCTTGACATGCAATGTAGTCGCCTGCAGTTACACAAATAAGCAGGGAACAGCCTGGTGACATTTGAAGAGGCCATCAAAATTAATTATACTGAGGTCAGGATCCTGCATATTTTCACTTCAGCCCTTTATTTTCCTCTTTATTTCCTTGGCAGTTTATGCAGGAAGCGATCACAGCTGCTTGTGGCATGAGGGTGGTAAATATGCAAATCGTGGATGAGTCATGTACTGGCAACTGCATCTGTATGTTTCATATTATACTTGTACAGTACCTGAATGCATCACATTACCTTCACTTATTCTCTCTCCCTCTCTCTCTCTCTCTCTCTCTCTCTCTCTCTCTCTCTCTGCTTGCTTTTTATGTGAACTTGTAGTAGGTCTCTTAGCTTTTACCCATTTATAGGATTCTATGATCCAAACCTATTGCCCACCCCCCTTGCAGATACACATTTCTCAGCTAAATTATCTTCTTCTTAAGGGACTAAACAACCATGACATTTTGCTTCTACACAACAGTATCTGAAATCCAATGGGATCCACTTAGGTTTTCCCTCGCCCAATGCAGAGCTAATGACCTCTGCCTGAAGGCCACGTTTTTAATATCTTCCATCAGGGATCTGAGGCCCAGATTCTCTACGTCTTTGGTGCAGAAGATCAATCTGAGCAAGGTCATCTGTGGGTCACTTGTGGAATTTGTAATCATGCTGCACAACTTCATCACCTTCTCGAAATTTTCCAATTGAACTGGATTTAAATTCACATTCTCTCAATCCCCCAAACTTCTGGGTGCAGCGAAGCAAAGCAATTATTTATTTGTCTTGCATAAGCAAACTGTAATAATACCCAGCCAACAAACTCCATTTCTGAAGGGAGTGGTAAACAGATCAGAGACTTCCTCGGCTACTGGTGGGTACTTAGGTGCATTTGGGGAGACAGCGGCCTGAATGTTTACCGTCATATGGGAAGACAGAGGGAACACAGAGACAATATTCTCAACAAATTCTCATTTATGACTTCATAATATTCTGAAGAGGCCTCAAACTCCTCAAACTCACCCTCTTTATCTCTCTGTCTGTGTATCATAAATGTTAATCAGTGTACATTTCCTCCTGCATTGGACTATTTAAGCATTCATGCTTCTTCTCAACACAGGTCCAAGAGGTTGGCACTTCAGTACCCCCCACCCCCCACGGCCTTCCTAATCACAAGCTGAGGACAAAGAGAGAAATTGTAAAACAGAAGTTCTGAACACATCAAAATCCCCACGTTGCGGTAAAGACTTTTATAGGACACTTCCTTTTGTAGACCATGGACAAGCCTGGGGAAAAGTCAATGGCTATAACTGGACAGAGGAACATGAAGGCCGCTAAATGCAGAGGCCAATAAAATCACTATATAGTAGTGCTGACTTGAGCACTGTCAAGGATTTATAAGCTATACACAAGCTGTTTCGTCATCAAGTTCTGTTGACAGTAACCTTTAGTCAGTTTGCTGCAACAAGCATGAGAGAAATTCAGCGAACTACTTGTCAGGTAGCAGAGACATTTTATATGTAAATACAAAAAAATGATGTAAATTCATAGGACAAAAAATGCAAATGAATGACTGAATAATTCAGTCCATTTATACATTCTGTATATATTGTCACCGTTTAAAAATATAATTTGGCAGGAATTTGCTCAAATCACATCCTGAATGCAAGCGCAATACACCACAGGGGACCGCATTTAACCTTTAATGGGACACCCGAGGGCATTAGACATATTTGCCAGGAGGGACAGCCATGCAAATCCACAGATGGAAAACCAGAATTTCTGTAAAACTGTGGAGCAGACTGACTCTCTATGCTAATATACATTATTTTATATTCTGGAATGAAAATGAATTTTTTTTATTTATTTATTTATTTATTTTTAAACACTTGCAATGTTAGCAACAGGGAAAATTTAATTTTTCGCTCTGACTGGATGGAAAAACCTTAGGCACAGGGGAGGATTTGTATTTCCTGCTTTAAGAAACGATTGATAGGACAGATATGGCAATACTGGGGGAGGCGGGAATCGCTTGGCGTTTTCGTGCCCAGCATAACTTGAGCAGCCCCTTGCATACCGCGGAGGGATTTACGGCTCGAGCAGTCGCACGAACGTAATCCGCGCGACTCCGCCGCGTCGCATCTTAAATTTGCGCCGGCTGGATGCGGACGAGCGCTTTTTGGGGATAGATTTTCCCCGCCTTCCACGCTTTGACAAGATGAATTGCACGTCGGACGGGGGTGATTGTCCATTTGGCTGTCACTTCCACACAGAGTAGCCACAAGCACTCTGTCACGGGCGGACGGCTCTTTAAGGTTTTTTTTGAGAGATCACATAAACCCTGGACATGTCACCTGACAATGCTGATGCTGTCCAGCACTTGAGCTAACAGCTCTACTCCCTGTCAATTGGAGAATGCATCTCAATTACATAGGGGGGTGGTAAAAAGGGAGCCCTGACTGTTCTCTGTGAAGATTAAAGAAAGGCAAAGCTCTTGACGAAATGCTCAATCTTTGAAATCCAGATCTGAAATGCATTAACCTCTCTCAAGTCTATTTGAAAAAGAAGCAGAGTAATATCTTAACCACACTCGCTTTACTAAGTATATTTTAATATTCAAGCATGTATTTGGTGATAACACTAATGACCTAGCATGCAAATATAATTGTGCCCAATCTATGGTATGAAAGAGAGCCTCCCACAGTCATTTAATTATAAGCCAACGGACAAGCTTACATATATTTCATTTTTTTTAATTTTTAATGTCTTAAATAAACAAACAAACAAACAAGCTGTATTAAATAAATATAATTGGAACATATTTTATTTATTTTGCATAATGTCTTTGGTTGAGAGGAAACATCACGAAGCACCATTACTGTGGTTTAATTATTTATTTAATTATTTATTTATTTATTTATTGCTGGATAGAAACCTAAAGAGGATGGCAAATATGTGAATTTGCAAGGCTGCACCAACAGTGAACCATATTTAAATAAGAAAATAAAGTGTGTGAGGGAAAAGGGATCCACACAAGGAAATATTTTTTATATTCATAATGTTATTTTTAGACAGGGGGTGCAAGTACCATATGTGGTTAGGAGCTACAGTGAGGAAATGGTTCAGGGAAGGGAAAGGGTTAACGCAAAAGGTTTTTGGTTCCATTATTTTTTTAAAAACAACTTTTAGTCCTTTCTTTTAATAATAACTTTCTTTTAATTGTCATTTGTATGTATTTTCTCAGTGTCTTATTTGTTTAAGCAGCTTAGTTGTTTCACTCCATTTGTCATCAAAGATTGATCCATGAAATCATTATTGGCAAATGCAAATTATTCCACGTACAGTAGAGGCTAACGAACAAACTAATTACAGGGAAACAAAAGGGTGAGGGGTGAAACTGCAGTTACAATGATCACTTTCATCTTGGCCATATGCCCAGAACAAAAGCAAATAGGACTTATTAAATGGCTGTGTACACTTTAAGTCAGAAGAACCATTAAATCTTACAAATCATATTTTACTACCTTTTATTTGCAACCACAGTGGAACACGGTTCGACAGAGCATTCAATGTCTTGTTCTTGTGGTGAAGTGCTTTTCAAATAGAATTTGCAGAAAATGAAAGCACACATCACTGACAAAATGCAAATAGAAATTTAAGATTCACTGTCAAATTCTGTTCTTTATACTTGCTGAGAGAGAATTGAAAAATTCTAAGCTCTATCAAATGAAAAAAAAGTCTGACAGTTAATTTGGATTTGGGGGAGAGTAGACCAAGTGACAATGCAAACTTATATACAAGCACTTACCTTTCCGAAAAATAACAAGGGTACATTGAATACTTTTGAAAACAGTCGATTTAATGGATCCATGTTGCTCACGGCAACAATAACTGTGGGTGAAACTGCAAAAGCTCCTCTTTCTCCACTCTCATAGATGCCATTAGTATATTTGCTTTGAAGGGTCACTGCATTGAAATGGTTTGAGTGCAAGCAGCTAATCATCACCTAAGTTTGCCGTGATTCAGCCCTCCCACTCATTTGTTCATCTCCAGGCCTCACATGGGTCTTTTCTTGGGGGGCCAATCTCCCAATTACCCACCCACCCAACAGCGGGCTAGACTCCTTCACTGTTATCAGCCATATTTCCACCCAGGTACTACCACCAGTAAAGGTGAATGCATTATGTTGGCTGAAATGAGGCCAGCTGCAACGACACTTTTTAAATGGAGGATCAATTCAACAGCTGTGTGGCATAAAAAAATATTTGATCATAATCAGTGCACAGTATCCCAGGACCCAACAGGTCACATATGTTGTGACTACCCTGTTTAAATAAAGGACAAAAAATAAAATATTTAATATTCTCCCTAAACAAAACTGCCCCCAAAATCAACAAAATCCCACGGAATTTAAGTTTAGCCAAATCAGTGCAGAAGTACAGGGGAAAAGAGGCAGGGCTAAGGCAAGGGCTATATCTTTTTATAAGCGGTTACGTACAGAGAAACAGCATTACAGACCTAATTTAGCACTGTCTTACATGCCACTCTCTCAGGTTCCACTGTACATCTATCCCAAAATCACATGTTGCACAGTACACAGGTAGACCCCTTGAAAAACAAACAAAAAATTCCACTGTATCCTTTCTGGAACATATAAAAAATGAGCCAGTATTGTTTGCCAGTGGCTGGAGATGAGAAGGGGAGAAACATGACTGAGCCTGGGGAGGTTGTAGATCATGCAAGCAGTAGCATTCTGGATAAGCTACAGCGATCTGATGACGGTGGCAAGATGACCAAGAAGGTGGAATCTGTAGTAGTCCAGGCAAGACTTGATTAAGATTATTGGATTAAGGGCTGGGTTGAGTCAGGGTTGAGGAATGGTTTTGCACAGGAAGAAATTGTGCGCCCAGTATACAGCCATGATTTTCTTGGAGAGGGAAAGTTTGTTGTCAAGTACCACTCAGAATTTCCCAGCAGATGAAGAAAGTGACATAGAAGAACTGTGCAGCATGATTGAAAGGTCAAGTTCGAGGTGAGGGGTTATCTGGGATCTCAGTTTTAGCGGAGTTGAGATTTAGGTGATGGTTTCTGATGTAGTTTGAGATACCTTGCAGGCACGCTGAGATGTGTGCTAAGGCCAGTGTATCAGAGGGGGGAGGGATAGAAAAAAGTGTGTATCATCAGCAAGGCAATGATAAGACAGACCATTGGAGGACATTGCAGAATAAGGAGACTAAATAAGGAGAGAGAAGAGGGCAGGACCAAAAATTGAATCCTGGGGGACACCTGTTTAGGAGTTGTGAGGTCTCAAACCTGTGCCCCCATGGAAGAAACCACAATCAGGGCAGGAAGCAAAGCATTCAAGAGCAATAGATCCTGAAGGTTATCAAGGAGAACACCAGAAGGTGGTGGTCGGCTGTGCAAAATGCTGCAGAAAGGTTGAGCAGGACGCCCTAGACTGGTCACCCTAGAATGAACCATTACGTTGGTACTTGGCAGAAGTTTTTATCCAACACAACATATAATAAATGCATACCGAAGGTCGTTGGACTACTGGCACCTGACTGGCATCCTGCAAATGGAGACATGGGAGAATCTTCCTTTCATAGCTCCAGAGATAAGGACTGCTATACAAATCGCTGTCAGCCAAGTTTGAGCCGTATTCATTTCTCACCATGATATTCCTTACCATTTCTGTCCGCAACTGCCGGCATTAGACAAGTTGAATAGAACACAGCCTCTTCTGTAGAAATGCTTCGGCTGGATTTTATCCCATGTATGAACCTTCAGTCAAGCGTGTTGACAGATTGGTCCCATTAACGCTCTAATCTTCCTGGCACAGCTAGGTGCTGAGGCCTTGACAAATACAGGGCCGTGTGGCCACCTGTCACTCTGTCCAATCAGATGTGCAATCAATCAAGGGGCCAGGCCACATTATCGAATCGGGATCACAAATTACGCTGATGGATGGGAGAAGCTACCCTTCATGCTCTGGGACACTGCTACATGTATAAGCCCAAGGCCTCGGGCACGGTGATGGATTAATCTGGTCTAACGGTGGTTGAAATAACTGATCAGTCTGCCAATTATCACGCTCATCCTGACAGTCATTCTCAGATGCCTTTCTGGTGCCAGGCATAGTCTTCTACACGTAGGCATTTGACAGGTTTTTGGTTTGCAGACTTAATGGGTCCCAATCAGGCTTAAGTGTCATTGGTGCTCTGTTATAATAATTAATGTCTCCCTCAAGTGATAAAGGGATGGGCAGCACTGGCTGGGTAAGATACCAGGGAAGATTCTGATTGGACAGTGCAAACCTGGGTGTCTCAACATTCAAGCATAATCAGAGCATCACAAACAATGCTGTTGAAAAGATAAAGCATTTGGACATCCTGGTCTAGCCCTGATATATAAATGGAATATGTTACAATATATTTAAATAATATATCAGAATAAATATTGCAGCACTTCACAATATGTGGGTGAATACACATAATATATTTTTCTGCCACTATCACATATTGTAATAAAAACATATTCATCCAAAATTTATCTTATTTTCCACATATTTCATATTTCAAAAGGTCCACATAGTTCCACTAAATATCAGTGTATTCTATTTGCAACAAGGGTGGGCTCCTCCAGTTCTGAAATCAAACTGTCGGATCTGTGTTCCTGGCAGCCTCCCAAGCCCATACTACTGCTCCAAAGGGACTTGTACAAGAGAATCAGCTTCAGGGGGGAAATTCAGTGGTCACAAACCTCACCCAGAGTTACCCAGGATTAAGCACCCAGCCGGAAAACATTTTTATTAGAGTTTTTTAATGTTGCAGCGAGGTTGTGCAAGGTTACGGTGAACAACAACATTGTTGAAATGTTTTTATAAGGTTCTTTTCTTACCTGCCCACTAATTTCCTGCTACGTTTTAAATCGGTCCAGTTCACGCTTCTGCTTTGTTTCTGCGGGAAAACATTTTAAAGGTGTTTTTGTGCCCTGATAAAACCCCTAGAACACAGCATTCTCGCGGCATCCCGCGATGTAAAAAAAGGCTTTAAAATATTATTAGGCTGCAGCCTGGCAGTGGTTTCTGGGGGCTGAGGGTATTTTCAATGCGGATTAGGAAACCATCTTCCCAGGTGCCGTTAAAAAGATGTTTGGCTTTGCAGAGACGCTAACTGCACCATCAACACTGCAGCACACAAAATCCTGAGAATGATTCTCCCTGATCAACATTTTAACCCCTGCATGTTTTTTACTTCTGCAAATACAACCTAGCGAGAATCTGCTTGGCAAGGTAAAATCAAGGTACTGTATTTCACAATTATTGGTTACAATCAAGCTGTTGCTCCAGGAATGGTTTAAAAATAGCACTAAACTCACTTAGCACAGGAGCAATGAAGCTTTAGAGACAATTATAGATAACGATGGTGTGGGGAAAGTAACGCACGTGTGTTTGTTAATGCTGCGTTAAGAACACGATTCAGCTTTGTCTTTACCGGAGTGAACAGAGCAGAAGGCTCTCAGCAAAGAAGCTTCTGTGCTCGCAGGCTATACGTAGGGCGCTGATGACGCATCAGATGCCCTCTCCTGGCCTTGCTGCCCCCCCCCCCCCCCCCCCCAAAGGGCAAAGGGCCAACCCAGGAACTAGCCCCAGCGGTAGGCGGCACTCGGCACGCACGTATTTTCCGCCACGCCGGGTCCGCCTTCTGTCCATGTTTGCTAGGAGACAGCGAGGAAACAATGGCAGGAAACTAGTCAGGACACTTTGGTCAGTTTCCGATCTTTGCAGCGTTGCAGTGATGTTCAGGTGCTGGAGGCGAAATGCTGACCCCACGTGAATTTCCGGAAAAGGATGCAATTGTGGTCCGGGGAGTTAGGGGACGGGGGCGGGGAGAGAAGGGTAAGGAAGGGAATTGGCTGGTGTGCTGAGGACATGTAGAGGCCTGGAAAATTCCAAATTGGTCATATTGAACCGCAAGACATCCGTCCTTTGCAAGAATATTGACAAGCGGGAAAAAAACGTGGTTGAGCAGCATCATTCAACTGCCAGTTCGGTGTGACCATCCCCCCACTCCCGGTGTAGTCATGGCCCCTTGGGATGAAAAAGCATTATTCAGATCCTTTAAAAACTGCACCTGCTGTGCATCTGTGTCAGTATCAGCATGCCTCCCACTAATGAGATTAACTCATAATACAGTAGCTATGCGTGTTTTTAGAAGGATTTTATTTACAAATGCTCAGTACACTACATCTTATTCATATATATTTTAATAAAAATTCATTTTGGCCCATAAACACAGTTTTGTTGAAGTAGTTTAAGAAATAGATGCAGGCGTGTAGATACTGGCAATGTGTTGGTTGGCCCAGCTCCTAGGTATATGGCAGATACAATTAAAAAAGGCTCTTGAATCAGCATTGTCATGAGAGCAAAGTTTAAACATTATCTTTGAAGGCAGGCCCATGATGCAGTGCACAAAAGCAAGATATGAACGTGAACTTTTTGTTTTCATTAACTTATTTCAACTGACATGGAAAAAGGAGGTCAAATTAAATTGCACAGCACATTAATTAGACATGGTACAAATCCCTTTAGGCAGCTGTAGTGACCCACAACTAATGTGCATCGGTAAAATGCTAGTAAGCGTGAGAAGCAAGTGAGTGAACAGATAAAGATTTCCTGTCACGAATTCCCGGAATTCCGAAACGCCCAGTGTACATGCAGTGTCTTTATTGTTAATTCAATGGCTGACATTGTTCAGTTCTGACCAACAGCTCCCACTTCAATGTCAGCAAACTCCAGCAAGAATCTTATTATAGAAGAAGAGGGAAAAATGCAGTGAGAAATGCAAGGAAGGTAAATATTTCACTATTTTTCCTCTCTCCCCTCTCTCCAATATCAAAAGGAATCTGTGATATAAATGGAATGACAGAGGCAGAATGATAAGGCAAAATAATAAAAAAAAACACATCAAAAAGCGAGAAAAGAGAAAATTCCAGAATGACGTGTGGCAGAGGCCGGGTTTTAAAGATGACAACAGGAATGAAAAATCAAGGCTTCGGCGCTGTGCGTTTGCCTGATCAAGGGAGCCGAGTTTCCTGTCTGTCAAACCACCTGAAACTGGGCCGCGTTGCTCGACTGATCTAAATGTGGGGTAGAGGGGACGTCGCTGGCGGTGTTCTGTTCAGACAATGTGAAATGTGCCCAGACCATCGGAACGGTCAGGCCTGACGTAGAGCAGGGCCTCAGCCGAAGCGCTCATCTGCAACACGTGCGACGTTTCAGCCTGCGGAGCAATGCGCCGATGTGTTTAGGTCTGTGAGAAGGTGAGAGAGGACTTGCGAAAAGTGAAGCACGCTACAGATTACAGATTACACACCCAGATTTCTCATGTAAAAACCCAGTAGATATCTGCAAATAGGGGGAAAATTAAAAATTAAAAACTCTGCCTTCAGTGTGTATGCTTGATTTGGAGCGTGGGGGGGGATTCCCCTCTCCTGGAGGAGTCAGCTGGGACGGGGGGCAGCTGGGCGGGCTGGGGCCTGGCGTGCGTTCGGCGGTGTGGAGGAGGAGCCCATGGCCTTGCCACGGGGGCCCTGGCAGCTGCCTGTCATTACCGCTCTGCCTCAGCTGGGCTGGGACCAGGGAGAGAGGGGCACGGCGATCCACTGCCAGGCCCCCCGCAAGATCCCCCAAACACCCGCACCCCCCCCAACAACCCACCCCCCCCCCCCCAACCACCAGATATCACAGCACAGTTCTCTCCAGGGACCACAACATTCCGTACTATAAATATAACCCTCAACCCCCCCCTCCCCCCCCACCCCCAAACCCTCCGCTCCACCAGCCCCTCTCAAACTGTGCCCGTGCCTCAATCTGTCACGCTCCGATGCCTTGTGCCATCTGCCAGGAGGATGCGGGCAGTGCCAGGGCCCTCAACAGTCATGAGATCAGAGCGGGAACTCCAGGGGGGGGGGACACAGAGGGCCTGGCCCTGGCCCCGCTGCTCTTTTTACCGTGCTTCCAGTCCCACCAGAGACAGGCATGCAAGTGACATTACTCTTCTCCACCAAAGGGGGCTCCTTAGCTTAAGCCACCTCACCACACTCTATTCGCTCCTCATTATTCATTAGCAACCCTTAATCCTTATGAGCATAGGATCTTGAATTCTTCGTGTGATCTTGAATTCTTTCCCCCTTTTCTTTTCTCCTACGCGTCCTCGCGTTCCGCGGATTTGTTTTGCGGATCATCCGCCGTCCTCCGTTTCCCGGTGGGAATTATTCACCGGAGTGGGTCCGGCGAGCCGCCCGCCCGCTGTCCCGTCTGGCTGAAGTGAGTAAAGCATAATGGTGCCGTGACGGCATTAAGGCAGCTTGGGATTTGTAGTCAGTGGGATGAGAGGCCTGCTCGTATCCTTCACCCCTGCCACTGTCTGTGTGACAGCAGCTATTGTTGTGTGGCCTGGTGGCGTGATAATGCATCAGTGTGAGCCTGCACAGGCATCCCGTACATGCTCTTTAAAGCTGGCAATTACTATGATGAATAATGCATTACAAAATAAAATGTAGGGTTTTGTATGTGTAATAGGATTTAAAATATGCGGGGCGAGCCACAAATAATAGCTACTAGTCTGTGTGTGTTTTTTTTTTTTTTTTTGGCAAGCGGGGATATTAAATTAATTGGAAGGCTGATATTTTGTTGTTGCAAAAAAAAAAGCAAGATCATTTAAAATTTGTGGTCCGCATTGTTCATGCTGCTTTGCTTTAAGTTTGCAGTTCTTTTACTGGCTAAAATTTAACTAGCTATTGTAATTTGTTTTTGATGTTGCATTTTTCATCCTGCCATTGCTGTTAGCAATCAATAATCATGTATTTTACTGCTGATAACGCATTTACAGTTAATGTTACCCACTCCTGTATTTTTATTTTTTACTGACATTGTGTTATTTCCAAATAATTGCCATCCCATTTCTGAATACATTGAGTCTGTCATCTGAATAATTCCAGCTTTCTCAAGCATGCTGCCAGGTTTTGTTCCGAGCACTACGGGATGACCTTCTAGCAATGCAGGCTAATGCTTACCTGAGTTCATCTTAATTTTAATATAATGTCAATCAATCATGGTGGTGATTCTCACAGAGCTCATCAGTAACCATTTTGGGGCATGTCATTTTTTAGCAAATGAACTGATATATATGTCATATCTGCAATGTAGTCACACCATAGCTAATATACTGCAGTCGGAAAAGCAAATGAACCTCAATTAAAGTATGTATACATATACCCTTCCCTGAGTCCCAGTGTCAAGTTTTAAGCTTTAAGTACAAATGTATTTCAACATTCTAATTTTACTTTATTTTTATTTTGTTCTGTCTGTGTTTTCAGTTTTTCTTCCCCATTATACATACATACAGTATACACTGTGTGTATATATATATATATATATATATATATATTGCAATGTAAGATTGCTGGTTTATAATTTGGGCTACTGATAGGCCCATATCAGAGCAATCCGCTGTTAGCTGAGACTTAATTAATCAGCCATAAGAGTTGAGGGTGCTAAAATGCCCTAATTAAGTGCACTTGCCAGGAGCAGTTCTACATTGTGTTTCTACTGGGGGACACATCTCAGCACCTCTGTTATCGGGAGTGTTTACACTGGCACGCTCGCTCCAGGCTGATTAATCGCACCCCGCACTTGCCCAGAAAGACAGAACTGCACGAGCCATTTGGCCGGGTTTTTATTACAGAGGTGGATCTCTCTCCATTTTTAATGGCAAATTGATGGATGCGCCCCATTCTTTCTTTGTTCATTTCCCCCTTTTTTTTCTTTTTTTTACAATTATGCAGACCAATCCTTCCTGGCGACATCTCAATTGTAGGGATGGGTGGTTGTAAAGAACAACCGCCACACCCTGACAATGTGCCACCCTATGAAAAACGCACAAAAAAATCCGTTACGTTGCAGATTCAGTCCCATCAAAAAAGTGTAACAATACGATTGAAAAAGGTGAATGTATCTCGCTTGTATGGTTTTATAAATTAATAAATAATAGACACAAAAATCTGTACTACACTAAAGAACCAAGCCTGCATAACCACGTTTATCGTGAGGTGTAAAGCACACTTGTCAAGTACCAAATGAATAACAGCCAATCAAAGATCTTTGTTTTCTTACTATACATTTAGATGAGATATCACTTTGGGTGGAACCTACTTGCCAATGATGAAAAAGTCACATTAAAAGTTCCAGGAGTTAGTACTGCAAATATAGATGGCATACATTGCCATAATATATTATACAAATTCCAGTACAGTGTTGGATGCCACTTCAAATCACTTCAAGTTTTTTTTCAGATTTAAAATAATTTTCTGAACAAACAGAAATTGGCAACAAATAAACTTAGCCATATTTTCAAGTAATGAAGGAAATGAAAATACAAAAAATACTAATAAATCATATTAAAATAGATTTTTAAGAAAGCTTTTTACAAAAAAATGAATGGGTACAAACGTACATGCTCTACTACATCATGGGTTGTAGGAACTCCTGTTGGCCTGACTGCCAAGTACGCAGCGTTTAGAGTAGTCACCTGATCTGCAGTAAGCTATCAAATCCTGTCTATGCCAGTACCACCTGAGCACTAGTGATGACTGTGACTGGAATGGTGTTGCCACGGGGAGGAGAGTTTAGGTCTGTGCTAGGTCATGGTCACCTTCATAAAATGTGCTGTGGCTTTAAGTGTAAAGGCTGGAAGACTCTCCTCCTGTGGGACTGCCACACCAGAAATGGCAAAAAGCAAACAGAAGCAAACTTAATTAAAAAAAGATTAATTGCAATTCATCAAATACATCTTGATCACATTGTGTTCAAAATCATTTATATATAATATACAATGTAATATTTATGCTATTTAAATAGAGTAATTGAATATTTAACTGTGTTCAGTGGCAAATCACACTGTATTATGCATGAGGGATTTTGCTTTGCTGATAGTTTGCATACATTATTGCTTTTTATAGCAATGCCATCATGCCTCTTAGACAGTCAGGGAAATGAATACCTCTGATCACTGAATAAAGTATACTTTATTAATTTTAGAGCATTGATATAAAAATAAATGCTGATATTCTGCTGATATTCTGGGGAAGCAAGCTGGATTCATTCATTCAAGAAGTTATCTATAAACATGTAATTGACTGTATTTGTGAGCTTTCTCCATAGCAGAATCCAATGCACACTTGCGGATGACGGCTGAGGTCTCTGAACTCTCCTGATATGCATGGCCACAGTCTCTTAAAACTGAACAGTGTGAATGTTAGGACGGGGAAAAAAATGTACACGGGGCAAAAACAATCAACAGACTTTGGGGGGGCAAAGTCAGGTGAAGTGCACTGCCTGGCCAACCCTGCTTGTTTGTCTCACATTACATTGTGTTTTCCTGGCCAGAAAATTATTATTATAATTCTAAAGGACAATCACTAGAATTCACATGGGAAGCTGGACACAATAGGCTTGATTTTCTGTGAATACAATGTGATCAAGTAAATTGGCTCCGTGATCACATGGTACAGCAGCTGAACTGTGAATCCTCATGTGCCTTTAATTTAACGGCTATTTGCATGCTGCTTTTCTGGAGAAGCAGAGAATGCTGGGATTGTTTGCTCAGGTTCTCTTAGTAGTCAACAATGGCCATAAGACTGTGAGGTCTCCGTATGTATGTATTTATGTAATTATCCAATTGATTCATTCTACATTTTCAGTATTTGTAATGCAGGCAGCGCAATGAACATGCATGTATAAATGAGCAGTCCAGGAGAGAAAATATGATGTCATTTTAGCGTATGGAGAATTTAAAGCGAGCAAAGTCGTGTTTTGTGGATGTGAGCTATCTTCAAGCAGAGCGAAGGCTCAGGTGCGGGGACGCGACAAAGGAAAATTGAAAGCACTGCCAAGGTGAGGATGTGGCTAACGCAACGGGCTGTGGGAGCCGACGCTCGTCCGTTGGAGATCAAAGCGCTTCCTTGTAATCTGTAGCACACAGGATGTGAAGACACTGAGGCGGAGAGACGTGGTGTCACAGGGAGGTGGAGAGAATAATGAGCACAGCCCATTAACAAGCCTGCGTCTGTCGGAGGATCTGCGACAGACGTAAAGTCAACGAAAGTTTCGGAAGCGTGGAATTAATAGATGTCAACTTCTCTTTTTTTGTTCGCCATTTTGAATATACAGATTTCTTGTTGATTCTTGATGCTGCATCAGAGCACAACTGGGACTATAATACTGCTTGTCAAAAGTTTCATGTTATTCATTTACAGTGGTCCCCGTAGGCCTACTTATTATCAGTTTGAAAATAATCTTCCGAAGCTAAGCACACACCTGCACTGGTGTGAGCTGATGTTGTCTTTAAAGAATGTGTATGATCTTGGAACACAACAGCTTAAATTATGTTTACATAGTTTCTATCACCTGAAGATAACAATCCTCATCCTTGTTAGCCATTACATGTTATTGTAGCTACTTGATAGAACTTAAATAAGAAAAGTAAAGATGCATTTCAATATTAGAACTGACTAATAAACTGTATCAGGTGAAACTTGTTAATACAATACCTTCCTGAGCATACTGCTACTGGTTCATATAGTAGTTCAAATTTAAGTAAATGAGTTGAGGACTATGTTCGTATATTATAAAGGCACACACAACATATTCATTTATCTGTGGGAAGATGTCAGGGTCTTCGGAGCATTGAGCCTAGTGGCTTTCAGAGCATGGGATCCAAGCTTTGTGTTGGTACCAGCCACTCCTGGTCTCAAGTCTGCATAACAAGACAAATATCTGTCTTCAATATTAATTATTTTTCATTTGCAGATGCAAATTTCAACTCTGGGCTGTATTACTATGTAAATAGGCCTACATAGTCTATATGTAACTGCATATGACTTTCATAAATCATGTTACTTTCATACTAATATGACATTAGGCCTTAATAGAGCCTTCAAAACTGCACTGTTTCATGGCAGCTGACATAATATAAAATGCGTGTAAACTAAACTGTACCTTGCACATGACAAATTGCTTCATCGTTCTTTTGTCCAACACAGAGTACATTTACTGAAGATATCCCAGTTTTTTTTTTGTTGTTGTTGTTTTTTTTTGTTTTTTTTTTGTTTTTTTTGTGTTTTCAAACAAGGATTGTCAGTTGGAAGGGTCAGTTGCCAAATTTAAAATAACTTTTCAGCCTCATTATTTTAAATGTCATACAAAACCGGACTAATTCTGCTTCTCTGCCTGTACAGACCCAGGGCTTCACAACTGAGGAAAAACAAGATTCTTTGAAGTTTTACATTATAAGGTCTGAAAGGAAAATACATCTACAAGAGGGATATTATTTTTAATCTTCCTTGACAGTGATGGAATTAATCATACCTGCCACTTTGTCAAGTTGACTTTAACAAGTGTTAGTGTTAAAGCTTAATTAATTTCAACAAAATCAATTTGTGACATAACAATAATAAATGAGTTACAAAGGAAACAATGTGTCAAATGACAGGAAAAATTAATGAGTCTCTGATAACAAAATTTATGTTGTCTTTGTTGCACAAGTTCAGCTGTTAATCTAGATTGTTGGAATTCGTTTTCTTTATTATCTGAGAACCAAGTGTTCTGACTAAAGTTTTTTTTTTTTTTGTCAACTTGGATGCATAGCCTGTAATTCAGTTCAAACCCATCGTACATCTTCCAGAGCCACTGTAGTTGAACACATAAGAAGCAAGTTGTGACGGACGAAACGGTTGATTATACAGCGAATGATTGGGATGAAAAATGGTAAAAATCCAACAAATTAGCACGCTAACTGAACGGATTCGACAAGCGCAGGCATGCACAAATTTTGGGTCTCGGTAATTAGGTGCAGACAGGGCGGCGAGTATGATTTATGACCAACGTCATGATGTAAGGCAATTACACTACTCACTGCTCCAGTGGATTACAGTCTTCTGTTTTGTCAATCCATATCAGTAGAGTACAATATAAAGTTGTTGTTTTTTTTGTGGGGGTTTTCTTCTGGTCATTCTTTAGAAATGGAGATGTCACTTGATAACACAGACATCAATAGCAATATTTCAAAGCTGAATGTACAGCTGATTGGCAAGTCAGGTGCTGAAACTGTATTTAAAATTTATGTTAAGCTTCTAAATGTTCTAAATAATGAGTGGTTTCATTTTCTTTGCTAACAAGAATCCCCACCGCCCCCCTTCCCCCCCTCCCAAAAAAAGAAAAGAAAAAACCCAAAAAAATCCTTGTAAATAGAGGATCTCCCTGTTGTCTAGACTGAACTCTGACACAGATCGGGGCAGTCACTCATCCCCTTGTATGTCTGGTCACATAAAGGACCAAGAGCGAGTCGAGATGGTTAGACCAGGTTGATAAGAGGAGGCGAGACCAATATCGTTTGAAGGCTTCCTACTGTTCCGCTTCATGCATTTCTTAAGAGCGGTAATGATTCAGTCGATATCATTTAAGGAATCAATTTCGTAATTGCAGTCAATGTGTAATTGCTATAATCCATCACCAAGGAAAAATGCAAAAGCATTAAATTCAATGCCAGCAGTTTCTAGCTTATAAAACGCAAACGATCCGTGTTCTTTTTTTCGCTGAGGTCGAGACCCCCTGTAAGAGGTGGTTCACACCTCAGTTCACATCCAAAGCAGCGCTGCACGGTTCAGCAAACCAATGGTGTGGCACACCTTCATATCATTAAACTACAAAGTGGCTGATTTACAGCTCGTCATACGTGTCGCCAAGCCGAGTGCCGCTTTTACCCATTCGCTCAGTAACGACGCTTCCTCCCCTTCTCTACCCCTCGCGCTCCAGCGCACATGTTGAGCTCTTTTTGGTTCAGCTGGATTACGCGTCAGATCAAAAAGGCGTAGGCCTACGCGGCCAGGTTCCGCAACAGTAATTAACGCGCGGCATTAGTCAGACGAAATACAGAGCAGATGATGAATAGCAGTGTCTCCCTAACGAGCGGGTTTTTCGTCTCAAAGTGACGCTACGGAGTCACCGGGAAATACGGCACGCCATTAATCAGGAGCGCGGCACGCGGGGCGCGTCCCCCCCGCTCGTCTCCTACCGTCGACGGCCGCGCCGCGTCGCGCTGCCACCCGCTGCGGCCGCGCCCGGCTAATCGCCCGCTCTCAGATCTCCGCGTGTCACCTGCGCAAAGCGAACGCGAACGCGAACGTGTCACCTGGATGCGTTTGCCCTTTTAGAGAAGGGTGCGTTTAATCAAGGCTCCCTGTCGGCCTTCATGAGGTCCGGCTCAGGTTTCTCAGGTTTCTGCGTTTGCAGGTGGAGCGGGTTTCACCTGTCCCAGGAGACGGTGACCACCGGTTCGGTTCTCTCGACCATGCCGGCAGTGGCAGAGAGAGAGAGAGACAGAGAGAGACAGAGACAGAGAGAGAGAAAGAGAGTCAGAGTTGAGGAGGTCTGTTTTTTATGATGATAGATCTCTGTTTTTGAGGACAAAAGAAAATCAATCAACCAAACAGTCAGAAAATCAACCAATCAATTAATCAATCAAACAAACAAAAGTAGCAATTTATCAATAAATTGCTCAATCAAATGTCACACATTGTTTCACAATGGATGTTTTCTACTGGAAATCCATAAGAAAAAGACAGAACCCAAATTAAGCCAGTTTTGAGGAAAAAGACAAAAAAATTCCCCAGCATCCTTCTATCTATAATTCCAGTGTTCATTGGTGCAGGATCCAAGGGAACTTGATATTTTTCACCATTACAATTTCTACTTTTTTGTGATTTTGTGAATGTTCGCTTTAAAACATACTTTAATTTTTTCTCCCCCTTGTTGTTGTTAAATACAGCTAGTCCACTGTTACAAAAAACCAATGACAGTAGTAGCATTAACTTTGATGACTAAAAGTGCCTTAAATAGATGGCTGTCTGGCTGTGTACTTAGTCAATGACCATTCAAAAGTACCAACTAAAACTCATCTTCAATAATATCTATTGCTTGATATAAATTCGTCTAAATCAAAATATTCCTCATTAAAATTATTCATCATTAATCTTAATTAGCCTCCAAGGCTGGTTAAACTTTGGTCTTATTTGTATTCCATTCCCTTTTCACTGGCTCACGACCAAGATCATTAGACATGAGGGAAAATATGACTGCTCCATTTCCTCGATAGAGAGTGCAATTTTCTCAGATTCATATTTTTCTATAATAATATGCTACGATAAGCATGTGTTTGTGTGTGTGTGTGTGTGCATGCGTATGTGTTTGTGTGTGTGTCAAGCAGATTGAGATTGAGGCTGAGTATTGGTGAAAATGGGAAAGGAAATTCTTGAAATTGGCTGAGGCTGTAAATGGTGTCGATTTGAAAATAACAGTGTGAACAGCCGGACAACCTTACGTTAGCATTGCCTTTACAGTCATTAAAATGTGCCAGAGCACTGTTTGTTTGGGGGGGGGGGGGGGGGGGGGGGGGTCTGGAGGGGAAATTAAGCAGATACAACGGTCTCCATTGGATTGGCCTAAGGGTGAGAATTGATGGAAGGAGTCAACTGCAGTTCTGCAGTTCAGCCTGGCCTTTCAAGCTGCCTCAGCAAAGCCAGGGAGCCCCCATTCATTACTGTGCCTCCCGTCTCACGAAGGCATCTCAGCCTTTGATTAGAGCCATTCTTTTCCTCCGGTCCTCATTTCAGGAACCCAACATTACCGGCTGCCTTGGGGGTGACCAGAGAGAGGGGCGGAGGACGCGGACCAGGGCTACATTTTACCACACGGAGAGCCATAGCATAGCATTCATTTCCCGTAGCAGGCTCCCTTCGTTCAAAATGGCAGGCTCCACAACTTTCATTTAAAACTATTTATAATATAATATTTAAAAGAGAAATGAGAGCTTTTAAAAAATAAATAAAAAACAGCGTGAGACAGAAACATCTTTTTTTATAAAATACAGTGTTAGACAGACACATACATTCTATTATCATATCATGCAATAAAAGCAACAAAAGTTTGCTTTCATAATTAGTTCAGAGAGCATAAGAGTGTCAGACAGGAACACTGGACCAATCAAATATATGCAATAGCTTTCTCTACCTGGCAGCATAATCTGACAAGGCATGGATCAGGGGCTATTGAATAACCCAACTAGCTTATTGAGAGACTTGCATTAATGAGATGAAGTCAGAGCTTCTGTTCGGTGCAATTAAAAAAAAAGCGTCTCAACTTTAATGGAGAGCAGATGTGAGGAGAATGAACAGGACGCAGACTTAAGTAGCCATAGCTCACAGAAACGACTCACATCTCATCTTGTGCCAGACAGAGGCCTGTAATACTCTGATCAAAGACGATGTACTACGTGACGTTCTTGACTGTGGCAGCTGTCTGTCAGTCTTGACTCAAATCAAGTAAACCCCAAGTCTAATAAAAGTGTAATAATAAAAAATGATTACAGGACTGACACGCACACACACCAACACATTTAGCCTATTTTCAAATTAATGTTGAAACTGGAACTACGTTGTAGACCTGAGACGAAAGACATTTTTATTTAAAACCCTGCAAGTTGCTAACGTGACGGTGACTTAAACAGAAAGCAAACACTGTTAAACTAAAGTGTTTTGAAACACTTAAATTGGGCTAAGCTGCTTATAAGTGGTTTAAATCCCTTTTTCAGTTTTTTTTTTAAACTGGAATTTAAAACAGCAGTGAATTGTGCTGTGTCGGAACAAGATATTAGACACATCCTTATCTGCCCGTTCATCTGTGATGAAGTGCTCCATTTATCATTTTGAAACTAGCATATTACCCAGTGTGCCATTTTATATAAAAACAAGGATGGGATTTTGTCTAAATTTCTGAGACCATTACATTAGCGCTTCAATAATACACCTTGAAGAAGTTTCTCAAAGGTACAGCTGCCAATGATGTGTCAGAGGATCAGAGAGCAAAGGGATTCCTTATTTTTCTCATTTATAATTCAGATGTTATATATCTATATACAGTCAGCTCCATAATATTTCTTGATTTGGCTCTGTACTCCACAGTTTTAGATTTTGTAATCAAACCATTCACGTGTGGTAGAAGTGCACATTCCCAGCTTTTATTAATGGGTATTTTTATACATTTGGTTTCACTATGTAGAAATTACAGCACTTTTTATACATATTCCCCCATTTCAGGGCACCGTAATGTTGAAAATGGCTTCTGATTAGTCAGGTGTGTTGAATTGCTTCTGTAGTGCAGGTATAAGAGAGCTTTCAGTATCAAGACTTGATTATAGGTTTTTGATTGCCTTTGCAATCTGTTATTGGCGTTTGTCAACATGAGGACCAGAACTGTGTTATCGAAAGTCACGGAAGCCATTTTGAGGCTCAGAAATGAGAAGAAAATCAGTCAAAGACATAGGCCAAACCTCATACTTACCAGAATCAACAGTTGGGAACATCATTAAGAAGAAAGGGAGCACTGGTGAGCTCAGTAATTGCAAAGGGCCTGGTATGTCAAGGAATTCCTCCACAGTTGATGACTGAAGAATTCTCACCATAATGAAGAAACACCCTCCAAACACTTTTCCGACAGATCAGAAACACTCTTCATGAGGCTGTCGTGGATGTGTCAGTGACTACTGTCTGCAGTAGACTTCACGAACAGAACTACAGAGGCTACACTGCAAGATACAAAGCAGTAGTTAGCTGCAAAAACAGGATGGCCATGTTACAGTTTGCAAAGAAGTATCTAAATGAGTTCTGGAAGAAGGTCGTCTGGACACATTTATTTTTATTAAATATAAAATTAAAAATTTTTAATTTGCATTGATGTGCAAGTCAAAGTTAAGGATAACTGTTGATTGAATCCAGTCCTTTGACTGAAAAAGCTTCAACCTGTCAAATCTTCAGAACAGAAGGACTGAAATTATTATTATTATTTTTTATCGCAAGGACACCTGTACTTCAGCGGTAAAAATGACGTTCATTGATAAAATCTGTAATAGTTGAGCAGAGCCCCAGTGAGGCAGGAATGAACCATTTAAAATAAAATATATGGTCTCTGTCTGAGATGTTTCTGCTCCCTCAGACTGCCATTCAGTGAAAATTTGTATCGATATTGATTGCTGCGCTTGCTATTCACAAGAGGAAAAACAAACCCACAAATTACCACGTTTTCAAAGACGAATCACTTCATTCCGGGCCTTATTATTTATTACAAATACACACAAGCCAATAATTTAAGTGCCTTTTTAATGAAGGTGGCAAAATTATCAAGTGCAACTTTGTATAAACTCACTCGTCAGCACATCCAAAGGCTCTTTCCCCGCGTCGGCACGATTAATATAAACAGAAATGGGGGGGAACCCTAAAATACTGCTAGCCCGACAGTGCGCACGGGAGCAGAAATGGCTGTAGATTATTTCGCGAATAGTAAACAAGTCTGTGCCCAGTTAATAGCGGAGAAAAACATTTTTGAGGCTGTAAATTATGTTCGGGGTACGCCGAAGCTGCAACAGGATACAAATCAACATTGGAATCGAAGTTCGTGCGAGAACGGGGGCTGAGCTAGGGGGAAGAATGTGATTACTTCTGCTCCCGGCTCCAGATCTCCAGCCTCATTCTAAGCTAGACACTGGGAGTGGGCGTCCCGCTGCCAAAATTAAAGCTTAACTGGAAAGACGTCAAGGGAAAGGAAACACGGAACATGTTTATGGAAGGGCTAACAGTTCATCTGCACAGTCGCGGGTGGTCCTTTCACTGCAATAACACATTCATAAGCAGAGTCGGTAGGGGCAAAATGAGGCAAAGCCCAGAGGAAGCGTTGAGGTTGAGATGGCCAGTAAGTCAACTAGATTGGCTTGGCCAGCTCGCTCTGTATCTACATATACAGTGCAAGGACAGAAGCCAATCTCAGGATTGCCTGCGGGTCCTGTAGCCAAAATAATGTGAAACAAGCAATCTTGCACAGGGATGAATGGCTTTATCGGGAACACACACATTTGAACGTAACAGGTTTCATCCCGTTGGACGCAGTAGGTTATAGAAACAGTGGGTGCATAGATATGTCACATGCAGTGTGAGATGAATACATATGTAAAAGCAAAGCATTATAGTCACTGACGTTGTTGTAGAGAATTCCAACAGATCCCCTGCAATTCTGCAGCATAGAACTAAAAAAGATGCTTTAAAATTACTTTTTATACTGTAGCTCAGAAAGATATTCAGTATGCCATCAGATTCTTCAGATAATATTTACGGCAGTGTGTTTTTCTCCCTGCATGTGTTATTAACTTTAAGTTTATTTCCTGAAATTTTCAGAAGCAATAGTCCTTTGTTTTGCGTACAATATCAAGACCATCCAATTCACATGAACCGAGTTCTGCATGTTGAAACTACTATTTCATTGAGTGTGACTTTGCAGTTAACTGTTATTTGCACATTTCTTTAAACAGGTTGGTTTTCTAAGATAATTAATACTGGGATGGCAGACAATATTACATTATATAGTGTTGTAAGTTTAAAAAAAAGCTTCAGTCACTTCTTGTTTGTGTATTCAAAATGGATTATATTATAATTAATTATATTATGGCATATATGTATTTGGTTGCTGAACTGGAAAATAATGTACACAAAAAATATTTAGCAGAAACGATTTAGTACAGTATTATTTAGTAATGTTTCAGAAGGCAATTTACTCTATCTACTGAATGGATTAAGGCTCATGACTGAGATGTACAGACACAAGAAAGAGTATCCCAGAAATGTTAACGATGAGTTATGGATTGGGTGTGAACAGCCGGCCATGGTAATCTTGAGCAAGATTTTGCTGCATTTTTGCCTGTATGTCCTCACAATAGATCCACTTAAAACATGATCATGACTACCAAATGAGCTTAATAACTATTTAAATCATGCTAATCCTTTGCCATCAATGCACTCCAACAGGCAGATTAGTATAACTGCTCATTTTGGTTGTGAAAAATAAAAACCACAATTCTTTGCTCTCAGCCCTGTGCCTGCCTGGTCTTTTTTTTATAAACTATTTGTATTAGTAAAGAAAAAAGAAAAAAACTGCCACATAAATGACATAGAGGCCAATGACAAAGCACGGAGCACCTGACCAAGTGATTGAAAGCTACACAGGTCTTCCTGTGCATCTTTGCTCCCGACTTCTCCCAAATCAAAACAAGACAAAGAAATTGATTTTCAATCCATAATAGACTCCACCCGGGCCTCCGCAATCGATTTCTCCAAAGAGGTCGAGCATGCCTGCCCGGTCTTGCTCTACACTCTGCGAAAGGAACTTCATTTTGAGATATGCTTTAAAAGCATTAACAAGTTATTTTAAATCAACCGAAAGAAAAACAACATAATAACAGTCTCTGTGGCTGTTATTACAGATGAAACTATTGTAGCCCGAACAAACACGTCTTCAAGCCGAATTGTGCTCTTCCCACATACTGTACAGTAGTTGCGCAAAACGCAACATGTCCTTGGCGTTTATATTATGAAATGAAGAATGAATAAGTCTAATATATAAACCTGAAGCTTTGATTCAGGCATTACAGCTGTACATGCCTGTGGAACTAGAGAACATACCCCTTTGAGAACTGTTTCTAAAAGCAGCCCACCAGCTTAGGGACACTAACTCCTACTTTTGGCATTTGTGTAATTATTGCTGACGTGAATCACATTATTTCATAAAAGGTATGTATTGATGAAATATTAATTAAACATAATTCAAGGATTTCATTTTTTAAATAATACAACTGTACTTTTAAAAAATTCTCAAGAATTGGATTTTGTAATTCTGTTTTATTTTATGCTATGTTGAATAGTATGGTCTTTCATACATATACAAGATTAGGTAAATGGTTGAGAATAAAAAATGTACATTTACTATGCAAGGTTATGTGCATGTATGTACACAAGGAAATAACAAAGTCTACCGATAAATACTGAAACTACACAGAAAACGTATTTTAAACATTTTGTTACCTATCATAGGTTCAGTGAAACAGGTGTTTTTCAGCAGTTACACAAACACCATGCCTTCAGCATGTAGGAGAAAGGTTGTAAGATGCTCTGACACAGTCAGTAAGTGTGTGTTCATTTTTGCTTTGCTGTCATGCAGCCTATTGACTGTGGTGGTCTGTGCGCACAACTGATATTGTTTAGGGTATAGTAATGCTATCCCAAATTCAACACTGATGATCCAACCTATTTATGACTTCCATTACATTAGCCAGTCAGTGCATCCTAAAGATCAGTGGGTTTGCACAGAATTCCAATTCAGCCGTTCCATATTCTGTACACATATGAGAGCAGACAGATTTCTGAGATGGAACTTGCTTGAGCAGAGCCTCTTAAACAAGGTGTCCAGCGGTGTATGAGATGTGGAGAGCCACCGACAGGCTTGCCAAAGATGGTTTTGCCACCCAGATTGATTGTGCAAATAAAACAATAAACTAGCCGAACACATCACTTCACATCTCCCCGAATGCCACATCCCTGTCCGAACAGATGCAGTGTCAGACTGCTAGCGGGGACAAAACACAGAGGGGGGAGCCGGTTGGTCAATGAGGAACACTGTTGTTTCTATGGTTACTTCCTACAGCTGCAGCCAAACAAAGAACTACTGCAACTGTGATACATCATGAAATTCCCAACTAAACCAATTGACTCCAACATGTTAATACAAGTCCAGTAGGGGCCATTTGTACTCCATTAGAGTTAAAAGTGCTCTATCAAAACTCCACACAGAACATGTGTACAGACGTCCTTTAGCCAACAGTTTTACCATGAAGAAAAATGTAAATGTAAGGGTTTGAAGAATGAATAGTCACCCTTTCTCTCATAAATACTACAAGCTTGTGTTGAAGTACTGTGATATACTGAGTTGCAACTGAAATATAGTAATTAAACAAATGTACTGCATTGCATATCATATTGAATAACTCAATTGTTTATCTACTTGATCCTGTAATGCTAGGGATAACTGCATCTAACAAACAAGCAAACAAAAGATTTTTCGCAATAGCCATTCCAATTGAAATATATTTTCATGAATAAAGTTTTATGAAAACTGGGTAGTACAAAGTACTGTAAGTCTCCTTTAACAGTAAAGCTTTACAATCACATCGTAAAATGAAGCTTTTACAAAATATTACCAAAACAAATTTGTCTATTTGTCTTTTTCAAAATAAAATCACATTTGCATGCCGTGAGTTATTCTCATAATATTACCAATAATAAGTAATGAACTCCTTGTCAAAAATTTAGAGCATAAAATATTTTCCCCGAGTGCATCCAGTACATTTTCAAACGATGCATGCTCTTGCGTTAAGAAACAAAGATGTTTAGTAAAGGTGCAAAGAAAGGTGAATGTAAAACCGACGTGTAGCATTTGTTGTCCCTGTGTCGTGCAGTAGCCCCTTCTGCCACACCACACTTACTGAGCCACCTGTTGGGAAACTATCACTTTGGTGTCAGGCAGGGGAGCAATTCCTGCGAGCCGCACATTTGAAACTCGGTTGGGTCTTCATTGAACTACAAACGAGACGCTGAAATTTGAGTTGGAGGATGGTGAAAGGTGCAATTTAAAAACATCCAAGGGGCTAGCTTAGGAGGTACATGAAAACATTCAATTTTAACACCAAAAAAAAAAAGATGAAACATAAGACCTGGTTTCTCTAGTCGTTTTGAATAACATTCATAATGCTGCCGCTTTCACAATTCAGTACGTACACAGCATCAGTGGTTTGTTTGCTGGTTCTAGACATTAAAAACAATGTTGCGTAGCAGCACACATAAAAACAACTAATTTAAATTCATTCTTCAAAATGAAGGACAGGCCGCTCTCCATTTTGATCTGGGCCAAACTGCGATGCGATGCAGAGCATGCATGAGCATGAGCAGGAGAAACCAAATGTGAACACCAGGCAGAGTGACAGATTACACTGGAGACAGGGCAGAAGAAGAGGGGAAGAATCAACTCCAGAAGGCAGCAGGATAATGTGGTGGGTGGAGGGCACTGATCTTAAACAGCTGGAAGGGTGAGATAAGGACAGGAGCAGGAGTCAATAAAGCAACAAAGACTCAGTATTGGTGCAGGCAGTTACATCCCTGAGAGATACTGGTCATTACCTCAATTTCTCATCTACGGCTGAAAGTGGAATGTTGCTGGAGGAATGTCCAGTTGTGCCATTCCATTTGATAATGTTCAGACTTCTTTATAGTGTTCTATTGTCTTTAATGGTGTACTTTTGATAGTCCTTACAGTCATTTCACAAGCTACTGACGCCATATGGTACATTTACAATATTCATACACGACCAAATTCTTAGCGCTTAGAGTCTTAGGAGCATAACACGAAAATGCGGTTGCGGCATTATATCAAGGAAGAAAAAATGCAATAAGTGCAACCGTGAAGAAAATATACGTTTGAATGACTTTGTTTGTAAGCTTGTTTCACTACCTCAGGCAGTGCTAAATTGACCTGTGTTGTGGAACAGTATTCTCCTTTCCACATTGGTTAAGAGCTACAGATTAGTCTACTAACCATCCCATTTACTGATTACGCATTCATTTCAGTGTAGGAGGGCTGGGCATAGGTGACTGCGAGGATGCATACTTGATCCCAGGTAAGACCTGCATGTTTTTTGGCTCTGAATGTATCACGTTGCAGGCCTGCTTATGTTATTTGGGTAGAATTCTGAATGTAACTGTCAGGTGAAAGGGTGGTGATTGCACAATTTTCATTAAGCCAAAATTAAACTCAGAAAATGCGAGACATGCGTGAGGCCAGACTCACGTCACTTGATCATTCTAATTAAAGACCCGATTTGTTATGGTCTGAGAGAATTTTCTCTATCAATTAGAATATTCAAAACTGGTAGGTATCGTGGTTCATTGCTCCCAGAGTTTTTTTCCAGCGTCAAGCGCTTTCTGCGATGCCTTTGAACTCCTGCGTACTATTTTGACTGTTTTGCTACGTGTGATCTTCTTACAGGCAACGCTTGACAGACCGCTGCAGAATAACAAGCAGCTGCACGTCTCGGCTGCTTCAAAAAAAAAAAGCTATCGCCTGACGCGTGTTTAGGGGGCCGGGAAAGTGCCTCCGAACGACATTTCCTCACGACGTGCGACCTGCGTTGCATTTTGCTCCCGCGCGTGTTGATTTACTGGCGGGCGCTGAAGAAGGTTGGACCGTTAACGCAACACGCACCCCTTCGCACCCATAAAAAAAGAGCAAGAAAAGCTGATTGATGCTTCGTCCGCCGTGAACCCCAAAGAGGGGGGGTTCGCGGTGGAATGAAGCCGTGATAAGGAATGCATATCGCGTGGACGTGGAGGTAGCGTTTACGCACGAAGCAAAAAGGCCTTCGATATGCAGGCAGCTTTACGAGAGCTTCGCTCGTGGCAATCAGCCGCCTTTAAGCATCTCCTGGGTCACCGCATTACCGGAGAGAAAGCCGTAGCGCTCGGCGGTAGCTGAACTGGCATGTGGTAAAGTGACCGTACGCACCTGAGCACAAACAACATGGCGCAGCGTATTTTGGAGTGGGCTACGGCAGCCCGGGGATAAATCTCTGTTTGCATTATGTGGATTGGGACCTTTTTGCGCTACAAATTACATGACGTTCCGGCAATGTCGAGTACACGTTATCCGTTTTAACCTGAATCACTCACGGCCCTACATTTGTCCCTAATGAACCAGCTTTACCTAGCCACAGCAGAACAGATGCCTGTTCCGAAGAAACTATTATCTATAAGGCTGTTTTATGAATACATACGTATCATTTTGCAGCATAACTCTTGTTTGGTTTAATCTTATTTAATCACTATAATGTTATTAAAAGACACAGCTTCTTTAATCAATGCACAGAATCCAGACCTGTAGGGTATAAAAAGCACAAAGGTAAATAGTGGGTAGGTTGATGACATCAGAAATCTTGGCAGCAAGACAGTTAATAAGCAAAATATTCTAGTTCTTTGAATAGCTTATGAGAACAACACATGAGCGATTTTAATCTCGTTCTTATTAATTCAAGCTTAGAACTTCCAGAAAAAAGCACCTTGACTCGACACGAAGGAAGCGCTCTCATGACAAGCCTCAGCAATGCAACAGTGCCATCTAGCAGGTTCATTTTAGTACAGCACCAATCGTGTTTTACATAAGTATGCGCTGAGCACGGTACAAAAATGAATAAAGCCAGGCTGAGTCTATTCCGGTTACCACCCATAAATCTGCTGGATGGCCCATTAGTGTCAGCAGATTTCACTCATGATAGAGACTTGCTAATGGCGGGCAGCAGCGTGAGCTCCTCGACCTTTCGCTAACCGCCACACGCCCCCCTGTGTTCTCTTCGCCCCCCGCTCAAGATCCACCTGCCCCAGCGCTCCCATTCTCTAACACGTTCCCGGTCTCTCTGCCAGTTAGAGGACTCGCACCCACCATCAACCGGGGCTTGAAGCGGCGCCTGGACAGGACTACGCTGCCAAGATTTAATCAGGATCATCTGGTGAAAACACTGTCCTCTGGTACCATTGTGCCCAATGAACAAGATTCACACAAAACAGGTACCAGTTCATGCTAACTGTGAGTACATCCATCTGTTCATCCTTAGCGAGTGTATGATGATGTTGCCTGTGTGGCCACTGTGTGCTGAATCACTTCCCTCGAAGGTTACTTCGGATGTTGCCAGGCACATATAGATTTGTAAATAATTTCAGCCGGTCAAAATTTCTTATAAAGTAAAATAATTAATCACATTAGCATGAAATATCAATCTATTTGCTCATATGCTTTTCTGTTTATGTCTTAGTTGAGTTTCAGGTCCATTGCCTAGTCGTATTGTCCAGTGGCAATGCCTAGCATGTGGAATGACTATGCATTTTATATATCAATTAGTGTAGTTTGTCAAATATTGTCTTAAGGTGTGTTACTACTGAGAATTTTCACCACTGCAGGAACAGTAGCACTGAAACGTCTACTCCAGTATAAGAAAGAGAGTTTGTCCTTGCTAATCCAAACAAGCAGTTCCCAAGCAGCACTTCATCATGTTCACAGGTCCTGATTACCCCTTGTCTGTGCCCAAATGATACTTTAGGACTGTGGCACTGAGGCCTATGGCAGCGCTAATTAGGATCTGTGAACTTCACCCACCGAGCACTCTTAGCAACCTCAGAAACCCCCCAAGAGCTTACGTCTCTCAGAAACATTGGATGCGTTGGCACTCGAGACACGAGGAAAATAAATCCGAAAAAGGCTGTCGACAGGAATGTCTAACACACCCCTGTCTATGTGTCTCGGTACAGAGAACATGTAGGAAAGGACTGAGGGTGGAAGATAAAGGGGGTGATGTTGCTGCTCTCGTCCCTGGTTATTGCAGTAGAAATAGCATTCAGGCTGGGATGGGTAGGCCTCCTGTAATAGAGCACGGGCTGTAGAGTCACTGGTAATTGAACTTTGGGGGTAATTTTTCTTGTGCGGCGGCTGTGCTCCATAATAGATTCACAGGACCCAAGCAAAATGGGTTCATAGCACGAGGACAAATAACGGCTGAATGTCTCTGATAGCAACAGCAACACACGCTAATGTGCACAGCCTGCTTCGGCACGGGCTAGGCCATCAACAGGCTCATTCCCGTTCCCAGTGCGGTACCCAACCCGGCTAAACAGCGATGCATAATTTGCCGGTAATTTCTACCGGCCGTCCGGGGGCTCGATTTCACTTCCCGGTTATGATCCATGCCATATGTGGTCTCGCAAAAACGGGTGTGCAACAAACTGCAGCCGGTATGGTTCATCTGCACAGAAAACCATGGACGTATGTGAAACTGTGCAGAGATTACCATATGGTGGTAGAGCAACGGAAAAGTGGGGAAGGCAGAAAATTGGCTCTCCCTTCCCTTGCACAAACACACGTTCACAAGCTCACCGTGTGGAAGACACTAAAGGACCCAGCCGAGAGTAATGTAGACTACTGTTTAGTCACAGCTAGTAATAAAAACCAGACTAATTCACTGCAATATGCATGGTCCTCTCACAGATGGCAGAGCTTATTTAGTATGACACACAGTGCTGTAGTGGTAGGAAGATACCAACAACACACCAGGGGAACCTTTCAGTCAGACACCAGACTGCACAGGAGGGGGGGTGTCATTTAAGTGTTGCACAAAGAGTAAAGCTTTGTTAAAGTAATCGCAAAGGTTTCCTGATTTCCTTATCTTGCATCTTTTTCTTTGATTCCTATTGGAACGTGTTCCAAGGAAACAAAAAAGAGGAGACGGAGGGGAAACAAGGACATGAGAACAGAGGAAATTCCATAAGCGTTTGGACATCTTAGTTCACTCCAGCATCTTTCGAAGGAAGGAAGGAAGGGTGCATGTTTTAAGTGTTCAAAAGCAACCACTGTCTCCCAGACAAACGCTGGACCCTCCAGGTTCTCCCGATGCATCCTCACAACTTGCACTCACAATTACTGCACTCACAACAAGGTTTTAGTAGCTACAGCTGGGACGGTGCACAGTTAATTTATGGCAGCTGAAGCAAAACAATCAGTGAAATTACACAACACACCACATGGCCATTCTTCTGTTCAGTGAGCCTGAAATACACAGCCCCATATTTTCCCCCGGTCTGTCAATAATGTTCTTTTCATTAAAACTGCCCGCGTTTGGTCAGCAACTTTCTTTTCGTGAGTTCATATTTATTGTGCTGCATTACAGTCAAGAGTACACAGAGGCCAATTTGTTCAATGTCGGTTACATTGCGCTATAAAACATACAGTGTTAAAACGTCAGAGCTCCAGAGACTGTCAGGTCTTAGAGGGCCACCGAGAGAGCCACCTATATGTGCACGGCACTTTCTGGTCTAAATCACACTTTTAATATGAAGGTTCAGCTGTTTCTAAATACTGGGTCTCATTCACAAAACTGTTCTTAAATTATTCTTACTTTTGTTCTTAAAAATGTTCCTATGAAAAACCAATTTGGGATTCATGACACATGTGCAGAGCTTTGTTTTTTTGCATATCCCAGGTGTATGAGATGATGGATGCTGGCTGTTTGTAAATTTTATGCATAATCCTGTTCATGTGATTTGCATAAGGAAAATGCCATGAAGAAATACACATAAAAAAGAGATGATGAATGCAGAAATGTTCTTGGAAACGTTCTTACGCGCAGTTTACGATCGATCGTGATCGTACGCGTTTTGTGAACGAGGCCCATTGTTTCTAAATAGTCATTGCTACCTCCTGGGATGCTTTGCTAGACTAGCAAACCCTAAGCATTTACCACTTCAGTAGACCCACATGCCACTGTGGAATATGATGGCAATGAACCCATCCGAATCTGGCGGCCACAACGCAGCCACAGAGCAACCGACCTTGAGGAGACCATGTCTCAGGTGTGATCTGCAAAATCCAAATGCCGTGATGAACCTTGAATGTGGCTGTTTACAGCTGGGCCACTTTTGGGCCAAAATAGAATCGTCGTACAAACTTTACACGCAGTTGATTGAATTTGGGCCTACAATACACTTGCTCATTGCCATATCTGACCCTTTCGTGCCTTAAATTCAACCGAATTTAACCCCGGAATCGCCTGTTCTCCAGGTGCTTTTGGGTAATTCGGTGCTATGGTAGCAGACTCCTTTCTGGCACAGAGCCGGAGTGAGATGTATTGGCAGAACGGCAGAGATCACCATCAGTCACATCTCGTCTCCCGGTGATTTACTGCGAGGCCCTCCTTCTGCCGCTCACCCTGTCACTGACACAAACAAAGAGAGAGAAAGAGCAAGAGAGAGAGGAGAGAAAGAGAGGTGGAAGGGGTTAGAGGAAAAAGACAGAATATGATGAGTTCTGACATCCTCGAAATCAAAATTCTGCCTCGCTTTTCGGCACCGTCTCAAACTCCTCTCTCTCTCTCTCTCTCTCTCTCCCTCTCTCTCTCACTCACCCTCTCTCTCTCTCTCTCTCTCCCTCTCTCTCTCTCTCTCTCTCTCCCTCTCTCTCTCTCACTCACCCTCTTTCTCTCTCTCTCTCCCTCTCCCTCTCTCTCTCTCTCACTCACCCTCTTTCTCTCTCTCTCTCTCTCTCTCTCTCTCTCTCTCTCTCTCTCTCTCTCTCTCTCTCTCTCTCTCTCTCTCTCTCTCTCTCTCTCTCTCTCTCTCTCTCTCTCTCTCTCTCTCTCTCTCTCTCTCTCTCTCTCTCTCTCTCTCTCTCTCTCTCTCTCTCTCTCTCTCTGCATCCAGCAGCAGGTAAACTGCTCTAATCTGCACAGCCTTTTCCACAGATTCGAGCATCGCCCATCTTTTAATTCTGATCACGCGACGCTTTCACACAACCACCCATCCGAAAGTGCCGCCGCCGCTCGCCTGCAGCAGGGAGGAGCCACGGTGCGTCGCATATACGCTCCTCAGACGTTTATTATCACCCAGGGCAACTTACATCATGCACAGATTATACTTTAGCATTAATTACATGTGTAATTATTCTCCCTGCGTATGAGAACGCAACAGAGTTTAATTAGGAGCCGAGACGCGAGGAAAAACAGCCGATTCTTTTCGTTGCGATGTTCTCGTGATATTCTTTCGACCGTTTTGAATATTCTCGTGACGTGCTCACCAGGTGTTGCCACGTCCATGTATAGCCTATTTCCCCAGCTGAGGGTCTACAGATTTTAAAAATTTATCCACAAACAAGAACCATCATAAAGTATGTATGAAAAGCATGCAGCGTGTACTTGAGTAGAGCTAAACATGGCACAATTTGCTTCCAGCATATAACTGGGAATCCCCTCTACAGCTATCCTCCAGAACAAATTCTGTGTACTGCATACTGACTAGAGATCTTTCTGTTAGTGTCAGAGTGAACTGCACTATACACATACACAAGGCTCTCATATAAACACAGCAATACTTAATGAGGAAATGCAAACCTGAGGTGCTGCTGATTGGCTCCAGTTAAGGCCCTGTTCTAGCGTATGATTGGCCAGATGGTCTGTTTTAATAAAATACTGTATTTCAAATACATTCAACCTCGAAAGACAGAAATAAAGGCAATTATGCTTCTCGCTGAGATATGTAAAAGAAAAATCTATTTTCACCAATATTAAAAAACGTGTTCTTCTTTTATACGATTGCGTGTTTTGGTTGGCAACATATTTTGTGGATCTTCTGAGTGTTTGTTAATTTCACTGCCGTCTGACATGCATTTGTTTGTGCATTTGTCTCAGGCCAGGCCGGCCTCAACCTTGGTCCTCCTGTTCAGGAAGTGAGCTTTTTCTGGGGAAAGCGACAGCCCACAGGGCCAGAACTCGGGTCAGGAAATGACCACCGACTCAGACAGATCTGTCATCCTTTTGTCATCCCATCATCATTTTGCCATCGTTTAATGAGCGGCCGGGACGCGTTTGGTGACACCCCAGGTGCGCTGTCAAATTACCGGAGATGGCTTCAGCGCCAGAACACATCTGACACTTCGTTCGGCAGTTAACCTTGCAGTCTCTGCGCCTGCTCTGGGCTTTTAACCTGGAGACACACCATTATCTACACTGCACACTATAGGCTACACGCCGTGCATTTTAACCTACATAGTTGCAGAGAGAAACACAGTTGCCAGTTCCTCTGCAGTGATTATGCAGTCTTCGTGAGTTCAAATGCATGAATAAGTCATCGCCTTTAATATATTGTGTTAGATTTTCTGATTGCTACAGTAGGAGTATAAAGCCTCTGTCGAGCTAATTCGGCTGCTTGTTAAAACTGCAGGTGTGGTTTGGAGGTGTTGACTGTGAGGGCCATTTTGAACACACGGTGCCAGACTGACTGCTCCAGCATAATTAGGATAAGGAAGGTGGGGGAGGAAAACAGGTTCTTTACAGTCCTGTTGGACAACTTTGTGCTTCCAGGAGTAGTGTTCTGAACTGACAAAGATGCACGCACCACATATTTATTTCTCACACGCACACACACCCACACCCATGCACACCCTGGAAAATGACTCATAATAATCTGACAACTGAGTAATTCAAGAACAGTATTATCAAGTTACCCGAAACATTTTGGAATGAACAGTATCTGGGAAGAATGGTCTGAAAGTAACTTTTGGTAAGCTGTAATATGAAGTAATATGAAAGTAAGTGTTATTTAAAGAATGTGATTTTATGTGCTCTCGAACGCAAAATAGCTATAAGCCTTCTGTTTGGATCTTTTATGAAATACGCACATACACATAAGCACACACGTATACACATACACACACACACACGCACAGACTCACACACACGCTCAGAGAGGCGATTGGGCAAATTTAACCAACTAGCCATTGCAGGTAACAGCAGCAGATAACATCACTCACTGAATCACAATATTTCTTTCAACTTCGGGGAGAGGCTCCTCCATGGCCACCTCAGTATCTTTTCTGGATCTCCTCACCTGCACTTTCCCACTCAAACACTGTCCTGGTGAGGAGCGGACACGAAAATAAGCAGAGAGACATGCGACACTGATGCACCTTCCATGATGGTATCTTTCCATGGTGGACAGTCAAAGGTCTCCGTAATGCCAGGATGTGGTTTTGTTTTGTTTTTCTTACAGTGTAGTGATAGGAGGGAAAGTTGTGTTTACGCCCAGTGTTTCTCCAGACAGTTTTTTTTTTTTCTAAAGCTGTTTTTTGTACTAAGCTCAGTATTTAATCAAAGTCCTCAGCTTTTAATCGATGTACCCTGCTGGCTACAATGCAGACCAAATGATATATAACTATGTAGACAAACTTTATTAAACTTTATTCAGAGGGCAGAATAATAATAATAATAATAATAATATCTGCTACTATTTTCTAATAACATTTATTTATCACATTGTATGAAATAGGTGAGAAATGTGTTCAAAATTCCAATGCTCTCTAAATAACCACTCTTTCTGGGATGTATATTTTAGAAGTATGTTTTAATTCATACTGAAGTTCTGTGTCACATTCATCAGCTAGCAAGGTTGGGTGACACCTGTTATTTACCTCTTTATTTTCCAAAGCCCCCTGTTTAGAGGAAGAATGGCACTTCTGAGCAGCTGGGAAATTCTTTTGAGGCAGACAGCTTGGACCTGAAATCTTTTCATCATTCTCCATACCTCAGAGCTTTTCCTTCCCTCCTGAGAGAACCTGAACCCCGCAAACTTATTTATTTTAGCTTCAGATGCGAAGAAAAAATATGGCGGCATCACATTACAATGCAACCTGTTTAATGGGAATGAGGCTGCCATATTTTCTGACACATAACTACAGTAAACAATGCCAGATGTCTCATCTTGGGGCTGCTCCAAGTTCGTATTTTATTTTTAGAGATCACCGCTGACATTTCTGTTCAGCTGTTCAGCACAAGTGATAACCTATGTTCTCCGAGCAAGGACTTCAAATGTCAAACCTGACACATGCAGCAATAGAACAGGCATTTGATTGTATTGCTGTGGGTTATTGACCTAAAATCTATTGTGGAAGTCATGCTGGCTCGCCACAATTTCACACAAAGTAAGGAAATCAGAACAAAGATATCTCAGTATTTGTTACTCCACACTTTTTATCTCATGCTTTGTTACCAGGAAGAAGGCATTATAACAAAACCGAGGTACCACTACTAGCAATGGACCCATTAATATAACAATGAAGAGTATAGTTTTTTTTTTACAATAGACCTTGGCAGCCCCACAGGGAGGTGTAACGGACCCCCTGCGGCCATGACAACCCTCCTGGGAGAGCAGGAAGCTAAAAAGCCGCAATGGCATCCCAGGACAGTGGTGAAGGTGGCCGGGGTGCGGTCGTGGCTTTGCAGCTTCCCGCTCTCCCAGGAGGGTTGTCATGGCAGCAGAGTCTGTCAGCACGGGCACTGTCAGGATCCCGGACTCACCGCAAAGCGTGTCAGCACACTGAACAAGATGAGCTACTCCACGGCTCCCAAAATGAAAAGCATTTTCATGTTTCTGTTACATTTTCACAGATGAAAATGACCTCGGCCCACTTTGCAGCAATCTCAGAGTCTCTATGACCTTCATACATACCACTCCTATGTACCCAATGACACAGTGCAACAGTTCTTGTTTTTTGTTTGTTTTGCTGCTTTTTTTCTGTACTTGCATATAGGAGGATTTATAGCCATTCATGTAAGAACCAGCCGGAAAACTCAAATGGCTGCCCTGCTGGACCTTTCTATGACTGTTTCAATGACAGGCAATGGCAAAGTAATTTACTTACTAATGCCATACACAAATAAAAAAAAAATCAAAGGTTTACTGCATGCCAATTATTTTCATTTATAAAAAGCATTCAGTAGTTCAGTTCTCCATCTCCACAGTAGCAAACCAGCAGGATAGCTGCTTTAATCAGTAAAGAAAGAACTGAATGCAACGTTTTGCCCATTCAGTTTTTTCTATACGCTTATTTCATTGTGAGGTAATTGGGGAATTGCCATTCATTACTATTTGACTCATGACTGACAAGTAGCTATTATAGAATAATTATAACTACCACCCTTCCACATTTCATAATGTTTCCCCCCATAACACAGTTAAATCAATGAAAAAAAGCCTGTGCTGACTTACAGGATGAGTTCCTAATTTCTTTTTTTTATTTTACAAAGCAACAAAAACCATGTTCCATTTTCCCTTGTGGGAATAGTACAGTAGCAGTTCATTAAACCCAATGAAACCAGACCAGCACTGGGTGAAATATAGAGACTGAAACTGAGCTGGATTTTAATTGACATCTTTAAGTCCTTTAGGAAAGAAATGCACTTAAATTCACAGTTCAATATCTCTTTGAACACTGTTTCTTATAACAGAATAACAAAAACATTTTTGCAAAGCATTTATTGAATATTGCTGTCCAGTGTAAATTGGTATTCAATTAATAGCTTGACAAACATTAAATAAGAGGTCAACTGAAAAAAAAAAAACCAAACAGAGGTTTATTAGCTACGTTAGACTGTAAAACTGAAGGAATGTGTATATTTTTTTATTGCTATACTAAATTGTTATAGCGCACATTTCATTAATGATGTTTACCGCACTGTACGATTGGCACATTTACGTCCTGTCATACGAAGATGTGCCATTCAGGAAAACACAGCTCTTTATTTTCTTTACCCGCAAACGGTAGATATTCCTAAACGTTGGTTTCTTTCCCAAGGCCAAATCAAAGATGGCGGTGAGGCGTGCCTGACAGAGGAGAGGAGCCCGCCTCTTGTCTTGTGCATCTGCGTGACAGCTCGCAGAACGAGTGCGAGCAGGAATCCATCAGCCCGACGCCGCCGCTGTTATTTCTTCCACACCTGCATCTTATTTATCTCCCAAATGACATTTACCGATGTCACTCTCACAAAGCAGAAACGCGGCCCGGCGAGTGTCATCTTCGGCAGGCTGACAGCCTTAAGGCCATTTTAATTGATTCTGCAGCCACAGGAAAAGGGGGAAAATGTACGCGAGGGGCCGCTGGATTTAAATGCTAAAACCGCCGCAGAGAATATGAATCCAAGGCTTGAAAAGTCAGCCATCGATGTCTTCAGTCTTTTGGTTTGAGTTTATACTTTAGTTTGCAATTTTGACAATTTTTGAAACTGCACAACCCCTTGAACTCTGAGAATGATGATGATAATACAAGGCATAGCATCCTCTGTCCTACATCATCATGGTGTTCTGTCACCATGGTAACAGGCACAAAGACCAAGATGGTGGACACGAGGCATGAAAAGACAATGAAACACAATGAGGCTATGTGAGGGGTGTCCTGTTTAATCACTGTTCCAATCTGCACCTCAACCCTGGACTCAAACACTGGACACAGCTCCAGCTTCTGCCCCTCCGCGAATTAACGAGTCATTAATCTATTTCTAAATATTTTTAGTCCGTCACTGAAATTGCCTGGTTTATCTTAAATATGAAGACAGTGGCCTGTATTAAATCAATGTTTGTTCTTAACTCGGACTTAATTAAATGTAAGCAAGTTTTTTTTTTCTTTCCTAATCATTTTTCTTCATTAAAAAAACAAATCCAAATTAAATTATGAATAATAAGCGCAAATGTTTATTGAATCCAGGTCAGTGTCAGCATGGCGACGTTTGGAAGCAGGAAAATTTGGATTCAGCCTGCATTGGGTCTCAGTTTCCACCTCACCAACAGCCATACAGCCATCCACCCATGCGCCTCTCGCTATGCACTTACAAAGGATGGCTAATCTGACAAAAGTTGTGACTTCGCAATTTGGCAAGCTCTCGTACTGGCAGGACGCGGAGAGAGACCAGGGGGAATAATTTGGGCTGGAACCCTTCCAGAGAGTACAGCTTTCCTCTAAATACACGGTGTGAGTTATTAGGAAGGATTGCCTGAGCAGAACCAATGTGCTGCTCAGCTAATCAGGCAATGCAATGTTATTCACTCATTTGATCTCTGCCTCGCTGGGGTATAGCAATTAGATCGTCTTCCCAGACGCGCTCGCAAGCCAGCAAATCAGAAAGAAACACTTACATCATGAATAACATCCTGAATGCATCATTCTTATTTCCCAAGAACAGTTTCTCACAGGACTGCGGCCCAAGGGGGATACACAAGACATTTGGCAGAGAGATCAAATACATGAATATTCCATCTTTAATCCCAGCATGAGTTACTTTCTCTTTCTTTCTCCCTTGCGCCACCTTCCTAATAATAAATTACATCACTCTCTCTCTCTCCAAAATAATAAACAAAGCATACAAAGAAAAATTAGGAAGAGAAGTGCAAATAAACCTTATACTTCATGAGAAAACGTAAAATACAAAATGGCTGCCCTATGATGCAGCATACCAAAAAACATTTTCAAATACAACACGTCACTTAGAATGACGAGTGTAATAAAAGAAAAAAAACTTGATATAATGGACTATTGTAAAATAGGGGACTATATAAGTTATAAATACTTGCTCATAAGAGCTATATAGATAACTCCACTATAGTTCAGTATGAAGACCTGTTGATCTGTATCATCTCAATATATTTGGAAGAAAATATGAGCAGAAATACGTGTCATATTTTATTTTACTAACTACTCATCAGATTCAAGTGTTTGCAGTACTTGGTTCTCTCTTTCAGAACTGATTAGCATAATGCTTCTGGCCTTTAACACAAGTTACATTCACTTGGGATTGTCTTTATTTTTATAGATACCCAACAGACAAACAGAAAATGTAAGATTCCTTGCATTCAATGCAGAGCTGCCAACTGTTCCTAGGTCCTACAGCATGTCCACAATGCGGCAAAGGATTAAAAAATATTTGTTTTTCAAATGCCCTTGAAACGGACTAAATATGAGTCATTCGTAATTTTTCAAAAAAACATCTCCCTGAACCTTACGCTCCATGAATGAAGATGATAGTAGCCACTGCGAAAACACGCATTTGCTGCAGCCTACAGCCAACAATGTCACACTAATCATTACTGGGCGATAAACTAACTTGATTAAAGGTTTTTTTTTATAGCTGTAATATATTCAATGGCCAGCTAGTTGACGACAGATCATGAACGCAAAATGAAAGGGCCACTGTCCAAAAAATGGCCGTGCTGGCTTCAAATATAAGAGCTGGAGAGGGCATACAAGGCCATGCTTCCTGTCAGCATTGCGCCAAATTCATATTTTGCTCAAGCTCCTCCACCTGAATCCATCTACAGTGAAATCATAAATTATTCTGTACAATTTGTGAAGCCCACAGATACTGCATTTAAATGAGTGGCTATATACAGTGCTCTGTTGGTGACTGTATCATGGGTACTGCAAATTGGATGTCGGCTAAAGCCCTTCTATCAGAATAAGGCTAGCGAAGGGTAGAGTTGGCCGTGAGGGTCAGAGGTCAGCAGGGTTTGGGAAAAGGTGGATCGTACGTCATGATATGGGCAGGTACAGGCTTCGTCTTTGCGGTAGCAATGAAGCACAGACCAACGTACTGAAGTAAGCTGAACTGCTACTATAGTGTGTTCTGGCTAGAAACATCAGTACATGTTATGATGAGCACTGTTGTTTGTTCCACTACCCCCCCCCCCCACCCCCACCCCCACCCCTGATTTTCAGGTCGTCTGAAATGAATTGTGTAGATGAAGTCTTTTTTGATCATGTCTAATAAGGCTATTCCTTTCACCAGGGGGTCAACCATTGATCAGGATATTATCATATCTTTTTATATTTTCAAATAAAGCTTCAAATGTTGTTACATCCTTGAAAGATCCACATTCAACATTTTTAATGAAGACGAGGCTGTGAAATCATACATTTTGGCATTTTGCCTTATCATCAGTGACGTGCTTTTATTCTCTTGCCAGCCAGTATTTACTAAATTAAAAATCATCGCCACAGGTGTACAAGTTAATTACAGCTTAATTGTCAGTCATATTCACTAAAGTCATTAAGGACTTTTCTAGCAGCTGCCATTTTCAGTAGAGGTGGATTGTGCAATTGGTGACATTTGGATAGACAGATGAGAGTTACTTAGAGAATAAAGCCTTTTAATATGCTAAATATTTGACACTTTGTCAACATCTTTATGAAAAAAAGCTTAGGGTGTGGATTTCTTAAAATTGTCTTTCATTTTTGTTTACAATTGTAGTTAGCAAAGTTCCTCATATCTACAGGCCTTAAATATCTAGGATTAAACTACTATAGGTTTAGGCAAGAAGATGATCAGAATAATGGACATTTCGCCTCCAGAAAGGGACGTTATATCACAGTGCTCTGAGCTATGTAAACTTAAGACTGCAATGAATTATGACCTGTGATTTACTGTATGAACTGATATAGGCCTAAATCTTTTACTGACAGTCCTCCACCATGTCCCAATATCAGTTGGATACATTTGACATAATCAGACAGCATTACAAAATTCAGAATTCAAGGGTTGGGGCCCATTTACAATTCTAAATGAAACTATTCAGCATAAAACGGTGCAAACTAACAAGATGTATATGCTTATTAAAAGCAACAATGGCCACAAGTCAATATGAAAATGAGCAGTATGGTGCTAGGCATCAGAAAATGAGAACTGGCATAACCGGGTAATCCATTCAGCGTCGCCTCCTGTAGGGCGAAAGAATGGAACTGACCTCATCATTGTCATACCGATAGCCTACTAAACAGTTACAGCATGCACCTATGAATGAGAGCATTTCAGCTGAAGCTGAGCTGCAATACCTCTAGATGGCAGTCAAGTCACACAGTTGTATTACTAATATTTGATTTTGAACCATTTCATTTAACTCCTGCTTTGTATAATAATAATAATTATTATTATTATTATTATTATTATTATTGTTGTTGTTGTTGTTGCTGTTGTTGTTATTATTATCATCATCATTATTATAATAAATCATGTAACACTGTAGAAATGGAAAACAGTCTACATGAACCTAAATGAGCAATTTCTCAATTTTCTCATGCTGAGTAGCATTTCCTTAGTCCCACCATAATTGTGGACAAGAATGGAGAATGATATTGATTAAATGTTCACAGTATAAATGTCTTCTGCATTATTTCTAAAGACATCATGAGGTCTGGAGTACTCTCAATAGAATAAATAAAAGATAATAAAAGATTCACTATAATAATAGATTTGAGCATTTCTTAGACATATTACCTTGCTTTTGGAGTCCCTTGTGATAATACTAATACTTCATTAGCAAGCAAAAAAAGCAAATGGACTATGGAAATTTAGGGGTTAAAAAGTTCAGGAAAAAATATTGACCAATCCTTTTGGCAAATCTATGAAAAAAAAACAGCTTTTACACTTTCATATTAGTAATGCTGTGACAATCCCTGTAATACATTCTTTAAAAACAGGTAACAGAAAATATCGCCCTCTTGTGGAAGAGAGTAAAGACAATTTTAACTCTATTTAGTGTTGCCCTCTTGTGGTAGAAAAATATATACAATGCCCCATCTTTAACAGGTCCCTTGTGTGTGTATTTCACCCCTAACACTCATTCAAATAAGGACAGCAACAGTAATAATACTGTAGCATAATGAGCACGGAAGAGGTCTTCATTACCACACTCAAATATGAAACGTTGAGAGCGAGCATCAGGTGGTCAGTTACCGCAGAAACGGGAGCTGAAACTAATTCTGGCGCACGCTCCGTGACCTGCGGTAACTCGGCTCCGCGGCCGTGACCGAGACCGCTCGGAATTCTGCGAGCGCACGTCCGCTCGGCGAGGCTCGCCCGTGACAGCGAGAGCGGCGAAACAGTTGGAGAGGTTGAACGGTAATTAACGGCCATTTTAAGTGCCTCATTTGCTTTTTATTCGAGTGGATTCACCCGGCGGTTTTTACGGCCGGGATCCGTCAAATCAGCCATGTCGCTGCGCATTAGGCATCCAGCATTTGGGTGCGTTAAGAAGGTTGGACAATGCAGCCAATTTCCCCTCAATGCTCATCGGAGGCAGCGGTAATTAAATAGGGAGTTTAATGACAGCTGGAAAGCCAGATGTCATCGGAGACATTGATTGCACTCATTGGTTTAGTGCCACCTTTTGAAAGATGAAGTTGTTAAACACACCAGTTATTGAAAGTCATTTTGTCCCACTTACGCGCGGTGGCTTTTTGGGTTTGGAGAGGGGCTGGCGCCGTGCCAAGCCCCCGGCCTGCTGCACACGCGCGTATTGTACAGTCAGCAGGCCCGCATCGTTTCGCCAGCCCAAAAATCGACCGCAGTGGCGTTTGCAAACGATGGGTCCCTGTTAATTTCCGATAATTACTCTCCCTTCTTGAGCTAAAGGGCAAAAAAACATTCAATTTAGCATTTGATACAGTTAGGAAGCGCTACCATATGCCCGCACGGGCTAAATAATATTCTGTTAAACCCTACAGTAGCACTGAAGCACGTAAGTTTGAATAAAACTGATGAAAGTGAATAATGAAGGTAGTCTTGAATGGGAGGTCATCACGTAAAGCGAGCGAATCACCGGGCACAACGTGGTTTACAATGGATGTGTTTAAACCGCAGGTCACCACCGCAGGTCACACTGGGTTTCACAGTTCTTCGTTTTATCCGACGGTGCTGGATGGAGAAGGGTCCCAGGGTGCGGTGTACAGCTGGAGTAAAGTGCGGGGCTCAACGAGAGAAGTGTTAATGGAACGTAAGTGAGATTTATTCCCCCCCTGCGCGTGATGGGAGGCGGGGCCGGGAGGGGCGGACAGAGCAGACAGCTGGCGCAGTCGCTGCAGGTACGGGGTGGGGTGGGGGGGGTGGGGGGGGTGAGGTACGTCGGCGGGTCCCCGTAATGAGGGAGAGACGGCAGGAACATGAGAACGGAAGTCCTGCGGTGCACACAGACGGCTCTTTGTTGTTTGTTTTCCACCCTCCAGACACACCGAGACGGCTGTTTGTGCAACTTTATCTTTTGTTTGATTTTTTTTTTTTTTTTTTTTTTTTTTAAATCTTTGAGACTAAGACCCTTTTTTTTTGTTTGTGTGTACCTGTCTAGTTTTCACTGGGACTGCTTTGGTTTGTTTGCTTGTTTCTTCGTAAGTCTGATGACCTAGGGAGACAATCTGGGTTGTTTATAAACCCATAACACAGCATTTCTGTACCTTCTGACCTCCAGTATTTAGAATTTGAGGAAGCAGTTTATTTGCAGGCATAGGGAGATGTAAAAGCGCCACAGTGCCGTACTTTACATACAGCACATCCAAAAATGGCGCCATTGGCGTAATTACTCAAAGGATTAAATGACAACCAGTATTTTCTGTTAAGCTAAAAAGTAAGTGTACGCTGGACTTTGTCTAGCAGAAAAGCATAAATTTGAGCCGAGCTCCATATGGACCAGTAATGGGCCATTTTCAATACGTCTGCGGGGTCAGAGGTCACGGGAGAGCTAATAGCGGGGGCTGTAATGGCGGGGGCAGCCTCCGCGTTCAGGTGGAGGGAAGATGATGTACATGCAAACCAGGTAATCGATGAAAACAACATTAGGTAATTTGATTGAAAATTCAGCTTGTGGTGTATTAATGTGCTGTGTACCCCTGACCCCCTGAGTACCTGCGGTCAATGTTGATTTGCATTGTCATGTCTCCCTATTCAGCAGTTATTGACTCGCCGCTATGAGCTACCCGTCGATAGACCGCATCTCGCCAGGGGCCCAGATAATGCTAACGCCCTCACCGGGCAGTTCCCCTGCAGCGCCATGTAGCGCCAATGCGTTTGTCCTCTGCCTTTTATTCTTTCTTTTTTTGTTTGTTTGTTTATTCGTCGAACGTCCATGCATTGCTACCTGCGGTGAAAATCTCTCAGCGGTGGACGTACACGTCTGCTCAGTTAACGTCACACGTTGTGGCCTGAGAAACAGAACAGGCTTCTTTTCGCTCTGAAATGACGAGAGCGATATTGCTTTTCATTCTCGCTAAGCGCTGGTCATGTATATTTATGCATGTATGAGGGGAATCCAGCAAGAGAGCTGCTCTGTCTCATTTGTAAAAACGCACTCAACACAACGGCAGCAAAAAAAAAAACAAAAAAAATGAAAAAAACGGCGCAGAACGATCTTTGGCGCATTAATATTCGGAAGGCGCCGAAGAAATATGGTATGCTGGCCATTCTCCAAGGCGAGAGGGTTTGCATACATTGCTTCTTACAAAAGATAATTCGTTTTATGAGTTTAATAAAATTTCATAAAGCTGTACAAAGAATTTTAAATGTGTGCCAATCACATTAATGGAGCAGGGCACGGGAGCAAACTGCTTAGAATGGCTGCAGGGAGCCGGGCGGCTTCTGCGAAATGTGCAAGGTTCAGGCCTAATAAACAAAGGTAAAAACGTGTCATAAATAACCACCTAAGGCGCCCCCCACCCCCCCACCCCCCCCCCCCCCCCCCCCCCCCGACCTGACTGCTAAAGACACTGGGCCGCGTTAGCAGTGCAGCCTCATAAGACTGGAGGGAAATGAAAACCGAGGAAATTAGCATTTGAGGCAAATTTCACTTTTTTTTTTCAAATTTAGCCAGCGGGCCGTTTTTGCTTTCTGCGAGCTACTGTGGCAGTTCCATCCTGTTGTAGACCGCCCCCCCCACCCAGCGAGTCGGCCTCCTCCCCCCGCCGCCCCCCTGCGGCCAGCGGACTGGCGAGCGGCGGCATTTCACCACTGCTCAGGAGTCGGCGACGGTGACCGTCCAGTGCCCGGCAGTACCGCGCGAGCTCCCCCGCCTATATTTACTCCATTATGAATATGCAGCGGCGGTGAGAGTAATTGGGCCAGACGTGCCACTGTCCGGCCAAATAATGTCAAAGTCATTAGCGGAGGACGCAGAGACCGCGCTGACAGAGAGGGGCCTCGGAAAATCCGCGGCCTGTCCACTCGGCTGCCTGTCCCGGCGGAACGACACCGCGCGGATGACACCGCGCCCCCCGCTGCACATGCAGGGGCGATACGGACCGCTGCATGACCTACATACGGTATGCCCCCAAAACCACATGTGTACACACACATACACACATACACACACACACACACGCAAACACACACACGCACACACACACACACACACGCGCACACACACGAAACCACATGCATGCACACACAAATGCTCACACACATACACACAAACACACCCACACACACATATAATATATACACGCGCACACACACGCATGCACACGCACACACACTCTCACACACACACACACACACATATGCACATTCCACACAAACTCACATGCGCACACGCATGCACACACACACACACACACTCGCACACACACACGCACACACACACACACAGCTGTCTGAAAGTATGATCCACAGGCCTGCTGAGAAACCTCCAGACCTCTCAGTTTTTGTGCGGGAGGCGGCTGGAGCCCTGGCTCCTGTCCCGCCCCGCCTAGCCCCATTCGGCCAGCCATCTGCGGGCCGTCTGGGAAAAGAACATCAGCGACCGCGCCCGCGCGGGCTCTCCCCTCCCCTCCCCTCCCCTCCCGGGGGAGGAATCGCGGCGGGATCCGGCCGCCGCGCGGACAAGCGCCGGGGCGAAGGTGTCAGGTCGGCCAGAGGTGTTTATTTTTCGGCTGGCGCGAGAGGAGGACGTGTAAATAAACAAACGGAACGTGAGCCAAATATTTTGACTTTGGTTCGGAAAGTCTGCTGGGCAGAGAGGGCCTCCTTGGTTATAATTCAGCAGTGTGTGCGTGTGTGTGTGTGTACATGAATATTTAATAATGATATTTAGACAGTGACAATGACTGATCAAACATCATGTCCCCGACGCTGATACAGGGTGAAATGTTGGTCAGGGCAGATGCCACTAAAATGGACCCATTGCAACGTAATAATTTCATTTTTCAATCGTTTATTTTTAGACATGTTTTAATTTATACAAATTTCAATTTTTGGCACGTGTATAATCGAGTTTGCCCGATATGCAAGTCCAAGTCCTGGTCCACGTTATTTAGCTGCAAGTCCCCAAGTCAAAGTCAAAAATGGTCCAAAGCCCAAAGCAAGTCACCAGCTATGACAATCATGCGTACGTGCACGTGCACACGTGGCTGTGAGTGTTGAGAATGCCTGTGCTTATTCTTCACTGGGATCAGTATCACTGGAATAGAATCTTGCAAGTTACAGTGCTGTTTAGCCCATATCCTGCATCTTCTCTTTTTGTTTGACGTTTTTAAAGGACGGAGAAGGTTCCGCAAGACCAAGGATCAATGGTGCGGTAATGGCCGCCCTGCCCCCATTACAGCAGTAATGGAACGTGATAAGAGGACAGCGTTACACCGAATGCTTTTCCCTGCAAGACAAAACTCCTGCTGAATCGCCTGGGTTGCATGTCAAACATACCCTCACTCGTGGGAACTAGCCAATCAGAGATCCCTGCTGTGAACACAGATCTGAGATCAGTGCTGGGGAAATGGAGAGAGAGCAAGGAAGCAGTGTAGAAGGTGACCTCAGATCTGTCCAGGGTGGGAGCTATAAAATATCACCTTGTCCTTACAGAATCTCGGAGAACTGCACTTATACATTAGACCTAAGGCTTCAGTTATTCAGGCATCAGTTCTGTTTTTCCTTGCACATATCTTCATATGAACTTGACTGGACTCTTTGCAATTACAAAAAAAGAATGACAGAAATAGAAATAATTTAAATCTTAAGTGAAACATCTGTGAATGTAGTAAGTGAGGTGTGCCTCACCTTCCTCCCTGTCTTCCATTAGAGAACGAAAACAGGTTCAGAGAATAGAATTTAACAACTACTTCATCGCTACTTTTGAAATGTTCATTTTAAAAGTTTATCCTTTAGTTAGTTCGGTAATTCTTTTAAGCCCTTGCTAGTTTGATCAAAAACAAGAAAATCACGCACACCCAATAAGAGTCACAGGTGCGGGCTACAAAAATAAGTCACAATAAATTGAAATTATGTACACCCACAGATGTTCCCATGTTTTGACATACTGAAAAAAGGGCAGCACACGACAACAGAAGGATCTGATTAAGACCCTAGTGTTTGAAATGATGGTTTTAAAATAGGTTTTGTTTGTGGGGATGCATACTTGCCTCTAAAGACTCCATTATTACACAGTAAAATGTCCAGTGTTAATTCAACTCTTAACAGATAACATTTGGTCCCACATAGAGCCGAATTAGCACTGGCCATTTTACTGTGTTCTTTTCTGTGTACTGTCTGGAAAATGAATGACAGCTGTAGTGAAGTTATGCCAGGAAACACACAAACACACACACACACACACAATATAGAAAGACAGTCATAATCATAATCTACTATCAAATATTGCAACACAGTTTGATATGCAAAAATACATCCGGTACTTTCTCAAGCCAATATACATGCCATTTATGTATTTTAATCACATGCATACATTTCCATATAACAGCCTCTCTCGATCCTTCAACCCTGGTTTGGACTGTGAGAACAGCATGCGGGGTTCAAAGAGGATGTCCCCACAGCACAGAGGCCTTATTCATATATACTGTACACACAAACACACACACATGTGCCCATAGCCTGAACAGGAGTGTGTGTGTGTGCGTGTGTGTTAGGAAGTGTTCCCTTGTATAACTTCCCTACAACTGTCATGCATAGAAGCCAGTAAATACATCAGGTATACCAGGAAACACCAGGTTTCATACTGTATCCCCAATATACATCCAGTATCCTAGAATTCCTGTGTATATGTTAATCTAATGAGTACATAGAAGGCTCCCTTTTAAGAGATGATGCTGAAAATGTCTTTAGAACCTAGGTATTCAGCATGAAATCACTATGAATCTAATTCTGTTTCATTTTTCCATTTAAAACAGGCATGTAAATCTATCAGAAAATAAAGGACATTTAGTACAGCCAGACAATCTCTGCAAACATTCAATTAGCACTTCATGTAAAATAATCTGGTGTGAAAAATTAAGCCTTTGTTTCCAATTAATTCCCCAAGCCTTAATTAGAGGCATAGATTTTCCATATCTGAAGAAATTAGTCGCAAGACTGATTTGAATAAAAAAGTGTGCCAAAAAACATCAATGTGTTTCAACCACTGCAGAGTGGAGCCAAAACACTGCGGCTGACGTGCACGGGCTGCTTTCAAGGCAGTGATTCACAGTCCGGGATTCAAAATCCATTCTCCATGATTAAAAGAGGAGCTGGAATTGAACCGGTTTTTGAATTGCTTGTAAGAAAATCATAAATGCACACCGTGAAGCCATACAAGGCAAACAGTATCACAGTATTAAAGTATACAGTATCGCTTTGTCTGAAACCCACAGTGTACATTGACCGAGATAACAATGCCACAGGGGAAAATTGACCATCAAAGGTTTTCGCTCACCTCACCCAGAAAGCTCGCCAGCAAACTAGGTAACAGGCTGCTAACTTGCTCTGTCACTGGCTGCATTTAAAAATGCCCTCCCTCACTGCTGATCCTGGATCAGTGAGCGGCAAATGTGTTGTTCGGCCCTCTGCGCCGCTCCAAAATCATTAGGGACTGACAAACCATGCAGCAGTTTAATATCCAGCCACCACGATATTTATTTAAATAGAGACAAACTTTATCAGTAACAATACTGTACACTTTACAAATGCCTTACTAATATACAAGCAAATGAATGAAGCGATTTTCTATACTTACAATAATAACACTCATAGGGCCTGATTTACCTTTAGCACACGCAAAATGAATAACACAACCAATGATTGGTGCACAACAAATATCATGACCAATCATTGGTCATGTTATTGGATTTGCGTGTGCTAAGGGGTTTTGCACATACTCAAGGTCTTAGTACGTCAGGCCCACTGTGATTTTTGCTACTGTAAATCCTCTGCCTCCACTTGATTCCCAGGAAGGTGATCATCTTGCGTGCTGTCTAAACTGTCATTGAAAGCTGGTTATGGGTTTGAATGAGCATTTCTTTCGCACCTGTCTCCCAGTGTTACTTACAGAACTGAACATTTATGCAAATCCTTAATTTGCTTGGTTACAATCTAACTGCTTTTTGATGGCTAGTTCTCGTGTCTTCACACCTCTGTAAGCTTTAAATGTCCCCAAAATCATGTTCACTAGGGCAGGCCAGAATATTAGCAGCTGGAAGGTTTGAATAATACATTCAATCCCATGACACATTAGGCCTCCTGGAACTGACCTCTTAAAGAAACTAACACCACAGAGGTCAGCAATTTGTATGCTACAAATAAATTCCTGTGATTGTGAAGAAAATTTCACACTCTTCATAGGTTGCAAATCCAAAAATTTGGGCAGTGGGGGTGGGGGTGGGCAGGGGAGTGTGGCTGACATCCGGCCCCATGCAGGATTTTATTGGCCATATCCGACGCCCGTATCGGTTCGCGAGTAACCGTGTCGAGCCGCCCCCCCCCCCCCACCACCACGTGCAGTGGGGCCGGTGAGCAGGCGGAAACGGGGAGAAGCTGATCGGGGCAAGCGCGGGGGGGGGGGCGATCGGCATGGAGCCAGAGCAGCGGCGAGCGGCGGGGGGCCTCGGCCCTGCTCTGCTAATGAGATCAGCGGGAGCGGCGGGGGCGCCGCCATCTCGCCAGCCTGGCTCGCACCCGACAGCCGATTCGTCTTCGCCCCCCCCACCCCCCCCCAGCTCCAGGACCTGCACCGTCCGGGGCAGTTTACTGCTCTGCGTCCGAAGAGACGGTCGCTCGACCGGAGCCTGACTCTGACACGTCGAACTGCTGACCAGCTCTATTCAGTGCGCAGGAAGAGAATTCTGATTGGCTTACTGCCCCTTCACATTCTAATGTGATATTGCGACTGTTACGAGGCTGAACTTCCACTACTCTCTCTCCGCCCTTCGTCCGTCCTTTGAGCTAATTCCATAAATTACGTCGTGGCGGCGTCTCACCACAGCCCACAGACGGCGCTTTCAACAAATCTCGGGCAGGAGGCGCTGCAGACGGGGTCTCAGGCCATCCATTGTCTTTGCTCCTGTTAACAAAGACAGGGGAGAAAATGAGCGATGGCCGCCGCTGCTTAGCCATATGAAGAGGGTTTCGCCCCCCTAACGTTCGCTCTTATTTCCCACAGTGAGCCGCTTTCCGCTTGATTTTTTCCCCTCTCTGCTCCAGAGCCATTGGTTCTTGAACCTAATAGACTTGGAAACCTTGACATGCATCTCCAAAGGCTCGTATTAAATCTAAGATGTCAAGCGAGAGACCCAAACTGCCACGCTGAACATCAATTCTCGCCATAGGAGGAAGTGTTCTTGTCTTTGGCTGTCAATAAAATGTGACCTTGAAAAGAATATCGTGACCTTTGGATCCATTTGTAACATCCCCCATTGCAGCTGCTCTCTCAAACCATGCATTTAGGAAACAATAAAGCACAAGAAGAAAAAAAAACACATTTACAGGAAGGATTCCAGAATAAAACGTTCATACATAAGTATTGATCTTGTTTGCTTTCAAAATTTTATAAACTATTGTTGGAACACGGTTGAATAGCTCGATATGATAACAAGACACTAAATGGGTAACTAACTAAAGGATAAAACAAATCACCAGTTTGCCTATTACCATGACCATGAAACTCTGCCCTGGAATTTAAGCTCTGAGGATGAAATACTTGATATTCATAACATAACATCTTTAACCATCAGCAACAATTATCAACACTGCACCCAACCTATTATCATTCCTTTGAAAAATGCTGATGATAAGCCACAGCTAATAAACTACAACACCTGATAAAGCTGATCCTTACCGCTATTTTTATCACATAAGAATTTTGCTGGAATAGCAGACCGTGAGTTTTGACAGTCACAATTTCATGTTATGTTGATGAATTGATTCTAATCTAATTGAAGTATCTAATGCCCCAGTAGAAGAAATGAATATTAATCAGTTAGGATGGGGATTGTGCCTTGCGATATTCTATATGAAACAGCCATATCAAGCCTTCAGTGCCACACACTAAAAGCCGTCTCTGTGCCATATTCAAATACTCGAATATTCTTTCCTACTCACTAACTGAAATAAACAGCTATTTATAATCATTTAGTTTGTGGTTGTTAGCATATTAAACAATGCAATGAGAGGCCACGGTCCTAATTAGCTAAAGGCCACACAAACTATAATTACAGTAGCTGATTCAGTGACCAAGCTGCGCATTATTAAATTCAAGCTAGTCAATTTTCTTGAACCACACATATTTAATGACTTCCAAAGCATACGCACTCCAGGGTGCATCATAATTTCAGCACGAAGGGTCCATCAACAGAAAACAAAATTCTCTAGTTAGTTATTTGCTTTAAATTTGCAAAATGGTACCCAACAGTAATATCTGCTGGGATTCAAAATGTGTCTCCTCTCCAAAGCTGTCCAAAGCAACATGAAAAAATCTTCACTCAAAATATATTGGGCCTATCGTTATTACTATCATCCTCATCATCATCATCATCATCATCATCATACTTATTTTTTTATTATTTTTGTTGTCCATGCATATATTTATGCCAATAGAGTAAAAAAACAGCACAGGTTTTTACTATTGTACAGGTTTGAAGGAGAACATTTAAATTCCATTGAGATACTGATAAGGAAGACCTACAACAAAGATAAAGATTAAATTCAAGGTTAAACTGTCTCTTTGATACTCAGCAAGTATCTTCAAGGCATCATCTTTGTGACATTCTGTTTGAAGCAGTATGCACCTTTCTAAGAATTCATCCATTCACATTCACATGTGCTACAGCTGGTATTTCATTGCACAGGCTAACCTACGAATACTATTAGACCTCACGTGGATAAAATATCTATTATTATTGTTGTTGTTGTTGTTGTTGTTGTTGTTGTTGTTGTTGTTGTGTCCGATGGAGGTAGTACTAATAGCGGTATGCTCTTGGTACTTTTTTTCTACAGTGGGTTAGCCTGTGACGAGTATGCGAATATGTATAGTCCTAGTGCCTGTCCCTTCACTGTTCAACTACGTTTTGAATATGAACCTCGCATATGAGGAGGTATTTTATTCACACATAACCTCTGACAGGTGGAGCAGACCATCACAGATGGATCAGTAGCGAGGAGGATTCTAATTTGATTCACTGATGCATTACAGATTGGTGTCTGACATGGGCTGACAGGGGCCACGATGTGGGCGCGCTCCGGAGACCAGTCTCGCTGTCGCGAACCCGAAGCCCGACCGCGGACGGGACTGAGCCGACACCTGAACATGCCGAGCGCGGCGGCTTCGCGAGACCGAGACGCCGCGCGGCGGGATGAAAAATGGGCAGCCGTCCAAAAGACAGACGAGTTGTAGACACAGTTAACATATTGATTCTGTGTCACTGGATCACTGTTTGAGAGCCTTCCGGTGCACTCAGTAAAGGTCCTACTGCAGGATCTTTCGTCAGGTGTTGTTCATAAGGTAAACTAAAGACGTGGACGCTCAGAATTTTAATGTATATACCCACAACTCATGGATACGCATAAATGCTTGGGATTACACACAGTCGAGTTATTTATCGCAAAATTTACCCGGGATGGCAACGGATATTTAAAAATAAACACAAGTTAAATACGAAGAGCAGTATAGCAAAAATATAACATATAGATATATAACAGTGCTACATATTCAAATATGAAAAAACTATTAAACCTAATGCATTAACTGTGTACCCGATACCGAGTATTCCTGCCTGTTAGCACAAACCGTAAACAAAATGACCATAAGAGGTCACCCGTGTCTCTCCACTAATACTAAGAAATGTTTCTGTCAGTGGTTTTAGTTTATGTGTGGAGCATAAAACCTGATAAATCTGTGATGGCTGGACCACTAGGCTACCCCGATTCACGCCACAAAGGAATGTGTTTTGCTGCCAATTTTTAAGTGTAAGTAACAACTACTTGCAAAGCTATTATTATTATTATTATTGTTGTTGTTGTTGTTGTCATCGTCATTTTGTTGTTGCGCTGTTGATACTGCTGCTGCTTTAGTAAAAATGGTGCTGATTATTTTTGCAAATCTTTTAGTGCAAACTACAACTACTTTCAAAAATGCCTTTTTCTGAAAAAAATAGCCAGTCTTGCCAAACATCAGCCATTCAAGACCTGCCCTTCAAATCTCAATATGTTCTATAGCACTTGACTGGCTCTTATATTGGCACTTGTGCTGCAGACATGACAACTCACTCAAAATTAGCATTGCAACTTGACTCTCACACAATCACATTTGTGATTTTTACACTAGTTTCAATTTAAGCTTGAAACATCAAATATTATTTATGTATCCTCAGCTACAACAAGCTCTCTTCTTCCCTAATAATGTTGTTTAAAGGGACACAAAAATGCAAAATGTATAATGTAAAATATTTACTGTGCATCGTCTATTCAACAACCATTAAATGTGATAGTAATGTTGAATGAGTATGCTGTAAGGTGTTTATTGCATCATAATGCTCTTAATTATTATAATAGTACTGAAAATGTTTGGTGTAAATTGTGATTAATCATGCCCTTCTCACAAGGAATAAATAGTTTCCACATGAAAATTAAACTGCCCATTTTTATTCCTCTTGCACCTTTCCCCCACCATTTGCATGTGAAATCAGGTGGAACATAATTTGGCTGGAGTAGAATTTTGATCTACAGAATGAAAACCTGGGTAGACAGGCAGGCCTGTTTTTTGTTTCAAAAAAAAAAAAAAAAGGTCAGTTAAAATTCAAAATGGGAGCTCTACCGATAACAGGCCTTGACACGCTGTTTTCAGACAAACCCTATATGTTACCAATATCTCGGTCCTCCATCACATAACAGGCTTTGCAAATGTTCAGGTGGCATACAAATGGGAAAGAGGTGACTGCGATGGTCATGTCATATTATGACATCACTAATGACACCATTGACCCACCACTGTTGTGAAAGAGAATTAGGACAGAATTAACATTGGTGGTACATTAGACGAATGTTTTCTCATACAGAGACCAGGAGGAAACAAAACAGATGGCTATAATCATCTCACATGAACACAGGGCAAAGCACATCTTTTAGCAAAAAAAGGTAATGTAATTTTTTGCATAATCTTTATTGGCGCGTGTGCAATTTCCAAAATTAGTTCATCATCAGACCACAACTATCACAGTTTTTGAGAATATTTGTTAAATCAGATAAGGTTTTCAGAAGTATTTTTTTCCTAATGAGTACACGTTTATTTAGTCCCAGGGCATCTCTAAAGCAGAGAAAAAGAAGAAGGAATATCTGCTTTTGGTTGGAGGCACTGCATATGTGCGTCTGGGACGGCACTGAAACCAAATGTGACAACCGCCGCCATTCTCATGCACAGCCCACGCCTAGAAGAGACTTCAGCATGGGATGGAGACACAAATGCGCACAGAAACGCAATGGCAAAAAACGCAGCAACAACCACAACGACAACCACAAGAACAACGCATGCAAATACATGCTGGGACATGCAAGTCGCACCCACAAGCAACCATGCACATTCAGCCATAATTAAGCAAATGGTGGCACACCGTTAAGTGTAGATGGTACAAAGAAAAATATATCAATCACAAAAAAACCATCAGAGAAAATACCCACAGTCTGTCTTCGATCTGTTTTCTGTTATTCATTATTCACTATTCCCTCAGTAGCCACTAACTTTAAAAGTTATGTGTGTATAGTTTTCAAACACGCCAAACCAGCCACACTAGGTTTTACCCTGATACCATTCCAAGAAGCCACCAGTTAAAGTAGCCACATGGGGATGGTTTCTTTCGTCATTAGCTAATTACTTTTGCTCTTTGTGAATCCTTTGCTTGTAACCAGCCACAAGATGAGCAAGCTTGTGTGTATTTTCTACACAAAGGATACAACATGTTTATCATACACAGCTTACGCTTCATTAATATACACAGTTTATTGTAATATTTAGTGGAGCAATGAAGCTTGCGTACACTGATACTGTAAGTAGTCCCATTGCTGCGATCCACCAGGGACTTGAACTTGAAACCTCCCAGCCCTTTCACCACTGCACTATACCACATCAACATACAGTACACAGGATAACTCTCAAGAGAAGACCACTTCATTGCTTTCAAATAGAGTTAGGCTCCTACACATGCAAGATGACATGTTATGATAATGCCAATCTTCACAAGAGAGAAACAAAACCAGAATTAAGCAGCAAGATGTGGTTTCCTTGTTTCCCCTCTAGCTTTTGCCTTGGTAATCCCTATAAGAGTGAATATTCCCCATTCAATATTTAAAACATGTTTCGGGTGATTTAGGGATTTGTGTTCTGTGGAGATAACAGTAGAATGCTACTTACTTTTAGCAAGTGTCTCCAGGCCTTTTATTCAATCCAAGTGTTATTTGCACTGTATTCAAAATCAGTGTGGAAAGAAGTCCATATCTGGCTCATTAACACAAGAAAGCTTTAGGCAAACATCATAATGCCACATTGTAAATGATGTAAAGACACCCACACATGAACACAGAAAACCTTATTTTTCATTGGTTATGATGTACGAAATTCAAAAAGTATTTACTGTTTAAAGCTCAAAGGCATTGTGACATGGATTGAAGTAAGTCAAATTTAGCATAGCAAAGGATTTTTTTTCAAATTATATTTATTTCTTTACAAATGGGCTTTTAAAAACTTAAAATTAGCTGTTGGTAATACAGTTTCTGCCGCTACTATACAGTTAATGCCATAGAAAAACTGAGCATGTTGTATCTGCGGTTTAACAATTATATCCCACAATGCATCGTTCCATGATTTTGTGCAACAACTGAGGCCAATGGAAGTGTTTGTTTTCGTATGAGCACGATACTGACATATCACGGCTTCAATCTGCGCGAGTCAGAAACACAGTTGTGTTGGCAGGTAGGCCTACCCTTGGTGGAAAAACTCACAGATTGCACCTCGGAATTGTGTGTCCTCTCCCGATATTACCGTGCCTCGTCTCCTGCCCTGTGATTTCTATCCCACTGGGTTCCTCGCTGCTGCCAACTTGATCGGCTTCCAAGTCCCGAGTCTCCAGAGATGACACCAGCAACTGTTCTCCGGTTCAGATACACAGCACAGCAATTAATTAGATCTTGTATCGCACGCTATTACAGCCAGGCAAGCATCCCCGGTCTAAAATGCATTTTAAGAGACACTTCCACGGCCCCCATGAAAACAAACAATTTATTTTGAAAAACAACGCATATCACTGTATTTTTAATTTATTTATTTTGATAATTATTTGAGTTTGGATTTATCATGATCATAAGAAACATTCACTGGAATGCAGCACGCAGTGGTGAATGCCTGCCAATGCCAGCCCGAAAGACATTCATGAAATATCTTGATGAATATGAAATTTCCTAAACTTCACATTACACTGGAATTAGTAGGTTGAAGCGCATTCAATTAAACTCTCAGCCTCTTTCAGAGGTGGTTCCTTGACAGGCATTTGTTTGGTTTCCATGGCGTCCAGACCTGAGCCGCTTTGAGCTCAATTGGACGTTGTCTTTTCAATCATCACAAAGGAGTGTGACACGAGTCTCGGCTGTCAGTCGGTTGCCCTGACTCACGTCAGATAACCCTTTGCAGCTAGATCAGCTGGGGGAATTTATCCAGTAAGCACCTCCGTTAGGCCAGAAGATCTCCCATTATCTCCTGCCCTGCAGTCTCTGTTTTCGACGGGTGTCTGCTTCATGCCTTGCCACCCGGGGCGGAGTAACCCACACAAGCCCCTCGCCGGTGGTAATGCGGGCGCGACGAAATGCGCTAGGCTACCTTCCGCCGGCCGACACGTTGTCTGTGGAAATGATTTCGGAAGCAAAGCTGAGGGGAAAAGGCCTTCATTAGCCGGTTTACCGCGAGATAGGCCCGGGAAAAGAACCAGCGGGGCCCCTGCGAATGTAACGCGGGGCCGATTCTCCGTTTTCAAATGCATATAAACGATGACATTTCCACCTGAGACTTTGGCGGCTACAGCCCACCCCGCCTCCCCAGAGTTGGAGAAGAACAGACGCACATTTATTTGAATAAAGCAGCTGGGAGGGGTGTGATATTGGACTGGTATTAGACTGAGCGTGTGGGAAGCAGATAATTCCTGAGGTTTTAGAGAGCGCTGTTTGGTCGCGTTGATGTGGGAATTCCGGGCGGCTCCTGCGCGCGGAAGATACAGCGGATTTCCTATGCGGTCTGGAAGCCGCAGATATTGCCGTGTTATTTCAAACACAAAAGGTCAGGTACGAGTCGGTATAATGAGTGACAAAGGAACCACCTCAGTTATTAGGTAGTGGGCACCGGTGGCTGGAATTAAAATGATTCCTCTGATGATGTCGACACGTGCTTCCCTTTGTTCTTATTATTCTATTCAGAGAAATGGCGGGGGAAGCTTTGTCTCAGTCTCAGCCTTCAAACATCTTTCCATCAATCTGGCATAATATCCTTGCATATTTTCAATGGATTTTTTTGCCCCTCTCTTTTTAATAGGCATGCATATTAATAGCTAGCATTTCAATAACAAATGTTACCATTGATATTCATCTTCTTAACAACCAAAGGCTACCGCAAACTCGTTTTGCAGTTGGTTTATCCCAAGTCCTGGAATTCTAGGTTCTGTGAGTAACACTGTCTACAGTTTAAAAAAAGAATAATTTTCCCATAACCTCGGAGGGCATACATCTCCCGGGTTAGCACACCGGATTCATTTTCAAACAAAGTGCTGTTTCGCCGGGAATGAAAAATAGGCCACAGCGGGAATTTAAATAGCGGCCATCAATAAATATCACCACTTTAGATTGCATTTATCTTCCTTACTTAATGCATTTCCCAGTTGCCCGTCCCTGCCTGCTGACCTTTGCAGTGAGCCTCCTGAAACAGCAGATACCACAAAACACTTTGTTTTGCACTCCATTTATTTATGGACTGCGCCGACTGCAAGGGAATGGATTAAAAGAGCGGTGGAAATGTCAGATCGCTCGGTGGGAGCCTTCAATCGCTCCGTATGGGGCAGAGCGCGAGCCGGCCCTCAGCCATTAGGCGCAGCATTACTCTACATATTAAATACCACCGACTCCCCGCTTCCGAAGCTGTTCTGTTTTTAAAAAAATGAGCAATAGCCGCGGATCGATTTGTAGCCTATGTGGAGGAATCTGACAACCTTTTCCGTTTCCTTTCTCAAATACCGTAACAAAAATGTAGCTCTTTGTATCGTGATAAAACAATTGACTGATTTGAAAATAGGTGACCGGTGTTCGCTCAAAAGATTCTTTCACCGGAGAAAAAAAGAAAATGCTATTTTCTAGTACCTTTTCGCGAAAATGTAGAAAACAAAGATTCCTTGGGGGGCTTGAATGGAGGAAACATAAAAAAGCAAAACACGGTTTGTAGAAAATCACATTATGAAATGAATGCACACAATTACCTTGCTTGCAAAACAATATTTTAAAAAAAGCTTACAAAACAAACGCATGACAACAGTTCTCTCCTTTAATGTGTCAGCTGCTTGGGAAAATTCCTTTGATATCAACGAGACGGCATTCCCACATAATTGCATTTGATCATGTTGTCACTCCCACAGGCACCGTCGTGCTCTGTGATTTCACCCCTCCACACATTTGGAAACCATCGCTAATCCCGAAGTTGGTGGGATCTCTCCCTCCCTTCTCCCCCTTTCCTGCAAAGTTCAAAAGAGAGCTAGACTGGGGGAATGGAATCAGAAATCCCTTCTCATTTATCTGGAGAGGAAGATAAGTCGGCGTTCCCCGAGGTTTCCAGGCTGTGCAAACATAAATCGTGCCTTGGAGGGACCGGCGTCTCGGGAGGGTGAGGAGGGAGGATTCATAGTCCCTACCCTCCCCAACAGCCCCGGCGCCTTCCCCTTTGAAGACAGTGAGAAAACACGCCCTGCCTGTACGTGTAAAGAAGCGGGCGTCGCCGATCACGCCGTAGTTCCTGCCGCTAACGTGCTAGGATGTCAGGGGGAGCCTTTGGCCATCGGGGAGGTGAGAAGCCCGACAGACCCGCGACGTGTAAATTCTCGTGTCCTGCGGTATCTATTGACCCTGGCCCAGTTCACACTGTCCAAGAACATAGGACAATTTGAGTGACTGAAATTACATCGCACGGCCCCTTCAGTGACTAAATCGACCACGCCACTTAGGCTGTCATGGCGTTTTAACAGCAAAAGGCTTTGAAGGAAGATTACAAAATTTTTTTTTTTTAGTATTAGCAGTGGATGTAATTCCAGTAATGTTTTCTACCCTGTATGTTGGAATCTAGAAATCACTCAGATTCCCACATCCCTCCTTCCCCCTCACCCCTACCCCCAAAGTGTAGATTTTCAGGTAGGCCTAACTACAGAAGTGTCAGCTGCATTTTTATCACATGCATTCTGGGGAACACTTAGATGCATATAAAAATGCATATCTACATGCAATGCGATTTTGTTTTTTATCAGGACATTACCTCTGATGCCCACTGCTTAATGTTCACCTTCATTGAAGTCAGTTGGGCTTGCTGCAGGATTAAAATCCGCTGTTTTGGAAGTGCATTCTAAACACATCCTCCACTGGGAGACTCCATTAATGGTTTGTGTAATGGTGGAGGGGCAGGGTTGTGTAAAGGATCATGACATCATCACGACCATGTGACCAGAAGCTTAAAATGGCTGCCAGTTAAACCCCTACACAACCTCAGTCAGTATCTCAAGTCATCTTGGTTTTATAAGTGTTTTTTTTTTTTTTCAATCAAAACCAATGATGCTACAGTGCAGAGAAGGATTGACTTAATACATATTTCAGAGGTTTCATCAGTCTACACTGTAGGTATTAATGCATTAAAAGTATCGTTGGTGCTTGTTTTGGAAGCTAATCTCGGTGTCGCTGAAGACTAAAAGGCAATTGCTTCATTAAAATAAAGACCAAAAACCACTGTGCAACAAAAGAAACTATTTATTTGTAGTATGCATTACCAGTACAAATTAAGAGACCATAAAACCTACACCTTGATATTTTTTCTCCACAGAACACAAGAGTTTTAAGTTGGAATCAAAAAGACACTAGTTTTGTGTTTCAGTTTGTATACCTTTTTACATATGCAGAGGTCTTAAAAGTTAAAACTGTGCCAAAGTCAGGCTCAGTGATTTCACACTCTGAAATCTTTATAAAAAAAGAAGAAACATTCAAAACACTGCATTTTTTAATAAAGAACAAAAGACATGCAACAAAGAAAACATTTGATGTTTTACAAATTGCTCAGCTTTTTTTGTTTTTGTTTTTTTATTTATTTTTTTAATTTTTTGCAAAAACTGAAAGCATCATTACATGAAGCTTTTAATAATATGGTGGCATTGGACAGGCAACGTGTAGAGTACTGTAATAAAACAAAATAACTCGGAGAGGGGCGATCTGCTTCAATGGTCCTTGCACAGACCCAGTCAACAAAATAGTTTCAGCATTTCATCATAGAACAGAGGGGAGGGTGGTTGGGACTTCAACTCCAAGCAATAAAATCATATTGAAGCATACTTTCTGCAGCAAATAAGGTCATTCACGTGGAGAAACACCCCAAAACGTTTTCCATTTTACTGTATGACTAACAGTAAAGCTTCAAGTGTAAGTACAGCTACTTTGAGATAAAAAGATTTGAGTGTGAACTGTGAATTAATGAATGATGAGTAATCTTTCTGCAGTTCTACGAAGGACTTCAATTGCTTATAGAGCACGTAAATAATATAGCTGCATTCTAATGACTTGATGAAGGATTTGGAACATATGCGTTCAAATCTATATCACATATAAAAATATATATACATTGTCAGACGGTTCAAATGGTTTTGCTTCAATTCCCACTCACAATAGATGCATTTAAGTATGTTTTTAGAGATGCCATTATTTTTTCTTACTTAATGTTGTCGAAAAAACAACACTGACAAGCCTTCATCAGCGACATGATAGGGTGACTTTTACCACACTGGACACAAAAAGTAAAGCCAGTGGATTATATAGGAAAATGCACAAGAATTTCCTCCCCCTCTTCCGCTCTCTATCTTCCATTAAATATTTAGCTGCAATGATTTGAAAAAAATTGACACCATCCCTTTTCAACAAAGCAAACCAAGAACAAAGGTGCACATATACATATACATAGCATTCTTGAGCTAATTCACATATGAGAATAACAAAATAATGGTGTTAGTCCCACACGGTAAGACGGCAAATTTGCAAAACTTTTCAAAATGAATGGGGAAATAAACGTGTTGTCAACCACAATGCAAGGACGCACAAAAAATATATATCAAATCCATATCGGTATCTGTTCCACAATGGTTTAATCCTGTTGTTCTACAAACACGATTTAATTATAAATGCTTTTGAGGTTCTGTGAATTCCAGAACTTTCACACAATAAACATTAGCACTGGCGATAATGGCAGAAGACAACTTTTACTTATGATGAACTGTTAATAAAGCTGATAATGTAGGCAAATGTAAATTTTTGGAGTTTTTGGTATCAAAGAAATGGTCTGGTTAGAGGTGTAACCATGTAAGGGAAGGCAAGCAGTAGAGGACTCAGTAAACTTCATAAACATAAATTTGAGAGTGACAAAATGAAGCAAAACGGAACACAGCCATTACGATTTCACATTTTGGATTTGTTTGCCTGCTCAACAATATATAAGATGGTTTATTGCAAAATATGTTAACGAGCACTGTTCAGGGTTCTTGAAACTTGTTTCCACTGAATCTTGGTAAATAAAAACCCTTTTTTTTATTGTTTTTCTCATTTCAGAGGAAAGTCAACTCAGGGCCATTGTGTTGGATGGTTGTGCCCTGGTATTACCTGAATAGACAGAGCCAAGAGTGACTGTAGAAATGTCCAAATCCTATTAGCTTAATGACTTCCACATTTAAGTAGATTCTGGCAAGATGTGATTTAATGCGCTGAGAAACAAACTCAGTTACCAAGACCCTCGACAGACATAAATATATTTTCAACAGAAATTAGAACTGTATTGGATTTTCCGACAACATTATTTTCAATTAACTAGTAGTAGTCTGATTTTAGGTTGGAACTTTGTGGGACCAGTTTTAAACGGTCAGCAAAGAAACAGGGTGTACTGTACAGAGCTAATACTGAACAATGATGCAAAACGTACACTAGCAGTGTATTTCAATGTCCACATATGTGTAGCACTTCATAGAAACGAGACCAATAACTTTTTACAGGTCAGCTTATGATTTAAAAATCATTTTCTTATGCACATATTACACAAGTGTTTTGGTTAACAGCAGCATTTGGCTAAAATGATAAATCGTATATATAATGCTTCCCTTGTGATATTGCATTTCAAAACTAATTGTGAGTGTGCACCGAATCCAGAACCAGTCAGAATCCAGAAACAGATGATTCTCATAGTCCATATTCTCACTGCTGGAAATTTAAACTCGTATGTGGCACACCGATCATGTGGACCTTTCATGTATTCACTGGAAAGCGCAACTTTTGAAGGAGTCACTTTGATAAGGCTGGAATTACAGGGACTTTTGTACTGATATGTTAGAATGGGTTATAGAAATGGCCCCACCCCTGATTTTAAGAGGCAGTGTGCACCCGGCACTCAACAGCCCCATTCAGGGATAAAGACCCAGATGGCCGAGGGGGGGGGGGCAAGAGATATTCTAAAAAGAAGAATAATAAAAAAATAAAAAAGTCAACTCAGCTGCAAGCCCATATTAAATCCAATCACAATGTGCTTCACTTTAACACTCCAATAATGAAGCAGAGCAAGTCATAGTTCTTTCATTACTTGGACAAGAATTTTTCCATTTCTCGGAAATCGCAACACATGTTAAGGAACTAACTTAATTCAGCTTGGGGGAAATAGGAGAAAACCTAATCAAACAGGCGTTATGTTACTGACACGAGAACGTGACATTCGTATGGAAGCACTATGAAAGCATGTCCTTACAGTACCATAGCGCTATTCCTCAGCATATTTGGAAAACTTTAAGACAGAGAACAACATGTTAAATCTTAGATTTTCAGGGAAGTCAGCCATTGAGGACAAGGCGTATTGTAGTTGGAGAGAATCCAGGCCCTATGGTCACACACCAGGACTTGACTGCGCATGTCGTCCATAAGAAATTCAGCTGAGCAGAGAAAATTCAGCACGATACTGTATGAATGTTTATGTGTTTCTTGCCTGTTCTCTTTGTTCTGTTGCCTTATATAAAAAGATGGCTGTCTTAGCAACAGTACAGAGCCACTTTCATCAGTTCCTGCTTCCTGCTATGCGTCTCCAGGCCTTGTACTTTAAAACACAGATTAATGGTATTTTAACAGTGCAATTTTCCTGTTAGACGGACAATTGCTTTAGCAGAAAAAGGAACGCCGTGCGTCATTCATACGTTGGCACAATTTCTTGTTAGGTTTTTAGAAGCTTACATATGTTGCAACTCCATCATAGAAATATGAAAATGTAAACCATAATTAAAAAGTAATTGTGAAACGAGGGGTGGAAGGGGGTGTCGGACGGCAATGTCGGAACAAACTTTCAAAGCCCTGCTAATGCATGGTGTTTACTTGCGCTACAGTACTCAGTACGCTGGGATGGCACACCCAGCAGACACACTACGCTGGTGAGAGGTGACGCGCAGGACCTGTTCTCCTGGCGGCTTCATTAGGTGCCCTCTCACGATCTGCAGCCCCGTCCCCAAAAAGTCGCGGCGTTTATCGAGACGCGCCGTCGCATCAGTAAGCCATGCAAAATGGACAATAATTTCCCCTCTGTTTGTTCTAGGGAAAACATCAAATTGACTTTCTTTTCTTCCTGTTGTTTTTTTTTTTTTTGAAAAAAAAAAAAGCTATTTGTTTTCAGCTCTGGGAAAGGGACAACGTAAATACTCTGACAGAAAAAATAAACGGCGTCTGCAGCTATAGAGGTGCGCGGGCGAAGATAAACGTCGGATGGAGACGGAAGAGTGTCCTTTAAAATCTAACCATCTGGAATGACAAGAGTGGTCAGGTACCGCGACTCCCAAGTAGTAACAAAGTTTCAGAGAACAAAATGCTTTTTAAAAAATTTTTTTGTTTTTGTTTTTGTTTTGTTTTCGCAGAGAGGTAGTGTGAAAGCATTTAAACTGAAATGCAAGTGTTGCCTGTTGCTTTCATTATTTCGTTTGACATTTGACGTGTGAGCTAATTACTCAGGTGAACTGGGTCGTCTAGATACATTTTTTGAAAACTTTACAAACATGTTTGTTGCTGTGAACTCACTAAATCTGTATTGCAAATGTTCCACAGTACCGGTTTTGTTTCTTCCTAATTTTTTCATACCCAGGGACAAGCAATGTCAAGATGTGTGTGTGTACAGTTTTGTTTTTACAGCATTCCCGAAAGAAAGGGAAATCCTATTTTGTTACTGGGGGGGGGGGGGTTTACCTCCACTCTGAGTGGGGGGTAGGGGTGGGGGGGGGGGGGTCACTGGCAAGGCAGAGTGTTTGCGGTTCTTGTTGGGAGGGGTGTGCGGGGGGGTGGGGAGGCTGTACGGTAGAGGGATCAGTTGGAGGTATCGGAGTGGACGCTTCCCGGTCCTTCTGTGGGCGAAGTCACTGATGAGGGTGTTGTAGCATCTTGCCAGCCACCGTTTGCCTGTGAATTTAAAAGGGAAAAGGAGAAGAAGGCTTTAATCCCCAGGGTACATGCCTGAAAGTAAGACACAACGCAAAGAAAACCAAGCGGAATGTGAGTTAGAGCACTCACTCCTTATGTTGTGATGGCATACTTACTGCTTACATTTCATTTTCTTTACATTTTCATGCATTTAAATTATTGATTTTGTAGTAATCCAAGGCTGTTATTCTGATTTGTCCAAACCCAATACCCACATTTGAGACCGTTAGAATTTCCGGGGTAATTAAAATGTTTTGGTTTTTTTTTTGCATCAATGAAATGTTCAGCCGTTTACAATAATGAGTTGCAACATTCAGGCCAATTCTGAGATGTGTAGCTTTTTTTATCTTCACAAAACCAAACATCCCAGTTCCATCAGTGAATGGACCCAAAATCCTTGTCACACAGGCAATTTAGCTAGTCTGCACAGCACTAGATTACATGTCTTTAAAATGCTAAAATATACCAGCCAAAGCAAGTCAAATTAAAAGGGGTATTCAGCCACCCTGTCAAAAAAAGTGATTTAAATGAGACAATAAGCCTAAATTACATTATTGAGGATGTATCCAGCGCCCTCTGAAACAAAACTCAAAAGACAGGCAACGGAGGAATCAATTATAGCAAATTATCACATCGGAGATTGGGAAGAGAAATATAATGGGAAACATGGAAGCCATTTCAAATCCCCCAGACAGGCCTGCTAAAGAGCATTTAGGACATTAATAGCAATTTCCATGCCATCCGAAATGGCTGAAAATGGTCTTTGGCAGCCTCTTATTTCAAAGGCTGTTATTTAAGAAGGAAGCGGTCTGCAATCACACGGAGAGAAGAGAAAAGAAAAGGAAAAAAAAAAAAAAACTTTTAAAATGTTCAGCTTTGGTGCCACTCCATTTCAAAGTCACAATTGCCGTTCTGAAATACAGCCTTGCATCGCATGCGTGCGAGCGTCGTGCGTTGGCTTGATCATTAGCCTAATTAATGTCTTTTTGAAATTGCATGAATAGGGTCAGACTACACCATTTTAAATCATCACTTGCAAAAAAAAAAATATTTATCATGTCTGATGGTACAATATGGGGTCTTTCATGTAAATAGCTTGTAATGTGAAATATTATTTCATATATGAAACCATTAAGTGCTTTTTGTGTATGTAGTGGAGAATTAAAAATATGGCAATTCCAAAATAGGTTGCTTCATTTCCAAATGCATGGCTTTTTATGTATGAAAAAGTATATATTTTACAAACACTTGACTGCTTTAAAATTGGAAATATATATTATATATATATATATATGTCAATTCAATTGATAATAAAGACTTACGCTATCCATCAACAAAGTAAATGGAGCTGTCATTGTTAAATTGAAATGAAGAAAACTACATACTTTCTAGAGAAATCTGAACTAGTGAATATCAATCACAATGCCCAGAAAACTATACTACTTGAATAAAAAAGCACCAGAAATATGTTCTGAAGTCATATTGTCTATTTTGATTGCTCCCCTTTAAGTTATAGGCACTAATCTAAACATGATATGCAATTCATTATAGATTTCAAAGTAGACAATGATCTCACCAGCTTTCTTCTGCTTTGCCTTACAATCTACAATGTTTAATACAACATAAAAATATTATATACATATAAATAAGCACACCAAATAATTAAAATTAAACTCAATAATTTATAGAATTACAAATATATAAATATGAAAATGGAAATAATGATTTAAAGCTGCTGTGCTGGATTCGGGGTGCAGCTGAATTGTCTGGCTGTGGGGAAGCAGGCTAACGTCGCGGGGGGTAACAGTATCCGTGGAGACAGCTGACTGTCTGGATAAGGAGGCCGCATACGTTACTGTTCCCTCCGGTTTATCGCAGACCGCCCGGCAGGAACGGGCTCTCCTGTCCCCCGGAAAACACACACAGCCAAAAAAAACGCCCGGGAAGGGGTTTGAATACATTAAAAAAATAAAAATATAAAAAATAAAATAAATAAATTCTTCCCAGGACAGACGTAATTTCATTACGGCGAGCGCGGCGAGCGGAACGGAGCGGGAGAGCGGTGGCGGTCCCCGCCCTCCCCTCCCGCCGCGCAGCGTGGCGGCCCCCCCGCTGTCAGTGCCATTAAGACGGCAGACGCCTGATCGGGCCGATGTGCTTGGATCGCTGTCCCGAGCCCGCGCTCAGCTTTCCCCCGCGACTGTCTTATCGATTTCCCTCGTCGCGACACGCCACGTCGCCGCGCATTTCGCACGCCCCGCGCCGCGGCCGCCGGCGTTCCCCGAAAAGCTGCGCGGGAAGAAAAAAAACAAAAAAAACGCCGCCGTTCGTTCCCTCCCCCTCCCACTTCCCCCGCCGGCTGGCAGATTTATTTTTAGAGGGGGGCTGGCGGTGGAATTCGGGGGCTGCTTTCTCCACGGACGCCGTCCCTTTCGTGGGAAATCAAGGGGCCGGACATTTTATTCGGTGACATCGGGGACACCCGGAGCGGCGGTAGGTGTCACCTGTTTCCCCGGCTCCTCTCGGGGGGGGGGGGCCTGGCGAGCGTGGCGCCGCAGGTGCCGCGGCAACGCTGATGCCCTCTGACAGGCTAAGACGGCAGCTGCCTGCGCGCCGCCCGCACGCCGCCCGCCCACTACGGTCTCCCGGTTACCGCGGGCAGCCGACGCCGCCGCCGCCGCCGGCGTGACCGATGCAGACGCAATCAAATGGGTGACCGTGAAGCTTAGACAAGTCCCGCTAAGTGGCATTCCGAGCCCTATGGCTTTGAAATAATTGGCGGTGGGAGTGAAGTTTACCACAGAAGAAGAAAAAGTGGAGGGGGTGGGGGTGGGGGGGAGAAAAAGAAAAATTTTATTTTTCTTACATTGATGCCCTGCGGACTGTACATCTGGCTCGCTGCCAGTCCGTCACTGTATCCGCCTGTCTGACTGATAACATGGCGAAGGGTATCCACCTGAAACACAAGGAAACACAAAACAAAACAGAAAGCAGGGTTAAGAGGAAAAAAAGCCCTGAATCTCAAAGATTTTGAGTTGGGGTGGGGGTGGGGGGGGGGGGGGGGGGGAGAGATCACTGTGATTGTGAAAGGGTGCTCCACATGGTGAAGGTCACATGCACAAAAGCCGGCATAAAAAAAGAACAACACAGCATCTATCACACAAATAGCCAACATACGCTCTGCCTACAAAACGACCTGCCCTGCTAAACATTAATAAATGCTAACGGTAAGCTATGTATGTAATACATACCATTTATATGTGTGTGTGTGTGTGTGTGTATGTATACATACACAACCATTTTTCAAATGTCATTGCTGGGGTGCTGAAATTAGTCAAACTCACACCACACCAGATTAGAGGCAGTGGCCATATATCACAACTCTCTGACCACGAGAGTCATCCGAACGGCTTCTGGAGCTGTACAACAACTGCATGACCTTGGACAGAAGAAGGACGCTGGGTTTGCCAAAGTATCAACCCAGAGGACCTTCACATGGGCCTACAGGCCTATGGACTCCTCCTTGGCTTATCCGTGAAACGCCCGCAGCGTCAGGGCAAATAATTCATACGAGGGAGGAGAGCCGCACGGATTCGGCAGACGCGTCGCTACCGGGAGAAACCGGAGAGGCTCTCGTTGAGGAACAACACGCCGTCCGACCTGCTCTAGCGTGCGGGACAAGGTCAGGCGGCCAAAACTGCGCCCCCAGCAAAACGGACGCCTCGTCGCGATGAAGTCACAGGGGCAGACGGGTGTTGCGTTGGTTCCAAAAATGTCTGCGGTCATTTGGTTCTCTCTCTTTCTTTTTTTTAGGTAGATGACAATGGCCTCAAAACTATGCCAGCAGCACAATGCTGAGAGCTCACAATGTACTCTGCCGACCCACAAGGGAGGGAGCCTTCCGAGGACAACTACAATGAATTGATGCACATACTGTACTTTTATTGTCATTGATAGCATACAGTATTCTCCTCCATGCGGAGGGACTCCTCTTCCCCCTCCGACTGGTCTTCAGCAACACAAGTGTCAGCATTCATTACAGAACCTCTGCCCATGACTACCATTTCCCCAGTGACTCATGGAGCGGACGATAAATTACATTCCCACAAAATCTATTTGCACGGTACTAATTTAGTTATGCCTTCTTTGGGAGAGGGAGCAACTCTGGTATCTTATCCTTATCTGTGTTCATGCAGTGGCCGCTCGGTACTTATGACTCTGCACACGGTTTGGAGTTTGGGGAATATATACAGATGGTTAAGGACTGAGACACACAAGCTCTCTCCTAGCCTCAGCCACGCCCTTTAGCCACCGAACCACAGCGTTTCCCTACCTGCGACTGCACGTTGGCTCCCACCTGGGCCCCTTGGTAGGAGTCCCCATTGAGTGACTGCACGCTCATGAACAAGTCTCCAGAATTTGACATGTTAAAAGAGCCGGCAGAACCTGGAAGGAGAGAGTGAGCACCTGAATCACAGAGAGAAAGGTCCAGCAGCCCGCCATGCAGAAGCAAGAGGGCAGGCCGTGCGTGCGTGCGTGCGTGCGTGCGTGCGTGCGTGCGTGCGTGCGTGCGTGCGTGCGATCAGAGAGCAGCCAGCGTGAGCAGGAGCGGGGGGAGCAGGGGGTAGGGGCAGAGCCAGGGTGACCGCGGAGGGAAGAAACTAGATGGCGCTAACGCTAAGGGCTCGTGGACAAGCTCCTCTCGACGCTGAGTATCGATCTCGCTCGCGTCAATGCCGGCGGAAATTACGAGCGCGTTTCTGAGCGTGGAAGATGTGCGGCAGCAGACCAGCAGAGTTTATTCGGTATTGTGTCCAATGCACTGCGTCAAATTGGCAAGCCCTGCACATAAATATGTACTATTACTTAAGAGACAGAGGCTCAAAATACTGAAAGATTTCACCCTTGCTAGGGTTCAACTTCCCAGTTGCAGCATTACTCAACGGTGGACATGTAGTTGTGGGGCGATGTCCTCTTAAACCTGGCTCATGAATTTAAGCAGAAACCCTGCAGTTTGTGTGTGTGTGTGTGTGTGTGGGTGTGTGTCAACTTCACGGGAGTAGCAGAAACCACACATTTTATATAGCTCGAAGGCCTCTAAAAAGATTGATTTTTGTTACTAGCAGTGGATCCAAAAAGGAAGTCCTAATCCAATAGGAAGAATTAAAGAATCCTCCTTGAGCTTTAATGGCACAAAAAACCCAGATGTTAAAAGGACCAGGGCTAAACTTAATTTGAAAAACGACGGATCCATAATCAAATACAGCTTATGACCCTATGACAAAGGACTCTGCTGCCTTGTCATCGACTTAATGGCGTGCGGGAGACCAACCAGACAACGGTAAAAGGATACGCGCGCATTTCCCTCGCAGATGGGTCAAAAATGGCCAAGCGCATTACGGAGATGACCGCATGCACGCAACTCAATATACGAAGAGAGAGGGAGCCGCGCGGAAGCATGTTAGAAACGGCGGTGTTAGTGAGCAAAGGGAAGCGCTGTCGTTAGTCGAGAGTGAAAAGCACAAGAGACTTGCTACTTGGAACGGGGCCCAGGTCAGCTAATCTTTGATCCGAACGTAATTTCCGACGATTGCTCCATCACGACAAGAAACGTATTCGTATTTGTCGATAGTATTATGTGACGTACATGCCAACAGTACTGTATGTCTTATTTTCTGAAGACCTTTGACACATTTCTCTTTACTAGGTACAGCAAGCTCAAATGACTTGACTGCATTAATTCACACATGGGGGATGGCAGTGTTATTGTTTTTACTCAGCTGGAATTTTTACAACATCGACCATATCAACAAGCCATTCCAGAAAATAATGTTCCATTTATAAAATTATCTCAACATGTCAAAGCAAAGCAAAAAATAAAATGGCAGACCAGTCAACGAATGGCAACTTTAATATGTTGACATTTTGTAGGGGATGGTGATGTACATTAAGGTCTTTGGAAGGGTTGACCACTTTCAGTTGTTGTAAGATTACCATATTATCATTTTTAAAAATCACCTTAGATGTTCTAGAGAAGGACAACTCAATTGCGGCTCGGAAGTACATGTACACAAGCTAAAAAATACCTTCACTACACAACAGATCTGTGACATAGTATTTAACTTTCCTACACCAGGGAAACAAAGACCCATCCATCTGACTCAGACTACACGTACAGTCCTCAGTGATTGCAGCTGAGAATGCTATGGGATCGGACTCTTCTCCGCACTCACCTGCCGAATTTGGGGTCGAGGGGGAGTTGGCTTGGCTGCCGTGAGCGGATACGTTGGCCGCGGTGACGGCTGTTTTGGCGGCATACATGTTGGCTTCTTCTTGGAACTTCCCAATGTTTTTCTTGTACCGGATTCTTTTGTTTCCAAACCAGTTTGATACCTGCAGATACAAAAAGGGTCCATACTGAGTCACAGGCCTGGACTGGGTCTTCTTATCATCTCAGAGGGCTTAAACCTTCATGTGGACATGCACGGTGAATTAAAATAATAATGTAATTTATTATTTATCATTTTTTTCACAGCAAAAAGCCCAGATGCTGCAGAGCTGCACATGCCAGCATTATTTATATTTGAAAAGATAAGGGAAGAAAATTATAGGCTTCAGGAATGCAATGACCTGTCAGTGCATAGATACACATAATCCACTAGCAGTGCATGATTCAGATGGAGCTGGGCCTTGGGTCAGAATAGGATGGAGCTACAGGGAAGGGTGTGTAACAGTTCCTGGAGTCTCCTAAAATTGGAACTGATGAAATCATCTGCACTCAAACATATATTCCACTGCTACTGATTTACCAAGGTACACCACAAAAATAACCTGGGGAAAGCCCCAAAAATGTATTATACATTAACCAATTAAAATCCCATCATTGGAAATGCTATATTTTAAACCTAAATAACAATTCATGTAATTTGTAATTTGTATATATAGCCAAGATAAAAACTCACATATTATTAATTATTACAAATAACTAATCTATATATACCTTTTTAAAATAAATGGTTGTACTGTTGCTACCGTAGATACATTATTATATAATTATTATGTATTGATGCTGGAAGTGCTTTTTTTAATATGCACATTTTACATCAACACATTTACTGCTGCATTTACGGATGAATATAAATCTATATAAATCTAGGTATGGCTTATACTTACTTTTTCCAGCCGCTACAAGCACCGACAAAAAAATAGAATTTCTGTATATTTTTCCATGTCCACACTGGCTGCTTTTTAAGAGCAGAGACCAAAAATGGACAAAAACATCAGAGAAAAAGTGTGACAGTTGAGTGACGCTTCATGAATTGCACATGTTACACTGTCAAACTCTGATTCGTACGAACCCATGAAAAGGCTCTGCCCAACAAAAACACTATGATTGACCAAACTGACAGTTGATAACCGATCAGCTACTTCACAAATCCCCTCATTTTGGAATTGAAATAGCCACACTCAAATCCACTGACATGTTAATCGCTCCACTTCTTCACTGGCAAACACAAAAGAGACAACCATCTGATTCTGGGAGCCAATGGACAGGTTAAACTATCGGACTTACAGTGCATTTCCCGTTCGAGGTGTCACAGGGCGGAGTGCGTTTCCTGTGTAAATGGGGGGGGGGGGGGGGCAGCAGTACCTGTGACACCGTGATGCTGCACTTTTTGGCCAGCTCCTCCTTGGCCTCCTCGCTGGGGTAGGGGTTGCTGAGGTGCGAGTAGAAGTACTCGTTGAGGATTTCCGTCGCCTGCTTGTTAAAGTTCCGCCTTTTTCGTCTGCGCCGGGAAGATAACGGGAAACAAGGACGTTAGCTGCACGGGTTCGAGGGCTGTAACGATCAAAGCTCTTTCACAAACTGCCACCGCTTCAGAAGTCACAGATCAGGCATTCAAAAATGGTAAATGTGGGGCTGCACTGTACAGCCACTGCAAAGACAGAGCAAAGTGTCAGGACTCGTAACATTTTCTTTTTAAAAATGAGCTAGCGGCAATAATGCAAATACCCAAATTCCCCAACCCACCCCACCCCATGCACTTCGACTAGGCGAGCTGGGTACAATTAAAGGCATGCTTCACCCTCAAAAGGGATTTTTTTACAGGAAGCAGTGGGCCGCTCAGCAGCGTCTCGACGGATAAGCAGATCAGCTTATTTCCGCGATATTTCTGTCCTCGCCCACCCCCCCCCCAAAAAAAAAAAAAAAAACCGGCCTCGGAAATGCAAATGCGCTCAGCGTGATCTCGCGGGTGCGCGGGATTAATCAGCGCTGCCGAACACGTCCCCGCCCCGCTCTAAGACAAACCTGGCAACCCAGGAATTATTCTCACACAAAATGGAAGGAGACACTCGCGGAAGCAGTTCGGTACAGCGGCGAGCCTTTTCATGTAAATGCTGAGGACAGATGGAAACTGCCCTCTAATACGCTGGGAATGGACGTGTACAACATCGCCGGGCGATGAGAGAATTGTTTGCGGTCGATTACAATTGCCGCTTTACATCTGTCCGTGAGGTTCGGAAAGGGGAAGGCTCGATGTGGATTCTGAAGAACTTCGCCAAAAATCTAAAATGGAAACATGTTTGTTCCTTATCTAATAGTTTACTAGACAAATGAATCTCCGCCGGGCTATTTTTCCAATTGAAAACATGTACGTGTGCCTGTTGTGAAACATTTAAACCGGGGGTTCTCAATCTTATCCAGAACGGGTCCGTGTGTAACAGCCCTTTCTGGATAATAACTGCAGACTCCTGATTTAAACCACTTATTTTTATATGAATATGTGAATTTTATTTGAAATTGAGTTCATATATGCATGCAAAAGATACGCACGCACCCTCACACGCACACACACACACACGCACGCACACACACTCAAGCACACACATACTCAAGCACACACACACACACGCTCTCACATACTTGCACACTCACACATGGACACACACATGCACACACACACTCACACACACACACACACACACACACACACACACACACGCACACACACACACACACACACACGCACACACAGAGACACACACACACACGCACACACACACACACACACACACAGAGACACACACACACACTCACACACACACACACACACACTGACCTGGCGTCGAGGAAGCGTGAGCGCAGGATCATGACGGCCTCGCAGGTGCTCTGCTTGAGCTGCATCTGGATGGAGCTGAACTTGCGGTGGATGATGCCCACCATGCGCTCGATCTCCTTGGGCGAGATGGGGCGCGTGCGGCTCTGCTCGCGTAGCAGGTTCATCACGTGGGTCGTGAACTCGTTGCACGCCTGGACGCCGGGGATGGGGGGGAAGGGGGGAAGGGGGGGCGGCACACAGAGCGAGAAGCGATTGGCGGAGGCAGCGACTCAGAAAAAATTAACACGTCCACATAAATGTTTTCACCCGTTTCAGTTTAGATAAGGATACCCTGCTTTTAGACAAACAATCATCTGCAGTGACAGCAAAGCGATAATTACACGGAAAGCTAGCTTGACTTCAGGTGGCAATACTAAAGAGATCAGTCACACGAAACACTGTGTAAAACTCATCCAGGTTAGCACACAGGAGGCAAAATCAGCCGAGAAACATGGGATTCATTAGAAATCAAACATATAAATCGTACAGAGCCACACAGCGCGTTCGGACGCTAGGGGAACACGGCTTTTAACCAGGTTCCGCCTGGGTCAGGCATCATTTCCAGGTGAGCACGCTTCACGTTGGGAAGACAGTGTGAATCCCCTCCTTGGCTTTGGAGAGCGACTGCTTTACATGATGAAAATGCGTCGGATGAAAGTGGCGCTCGGCGAAACAGACAGGGAGAAATGACAGCCCTTCGCCGCTGACAAGAGCTCCTGTTCACGTTCAGCGGTTTGAGACGTGAGCCTGCCGTAATGCAGCAGTCTTCTCTCCCCTTCTCTCTCTCCCTCCCTCCCTCTCTCTCTCTCTCTCTCTCTCTCTCCTTTCTATCTCTCTCCCTCGCTCTCTCTCCCCCTCTCTCCCTCCTTCCCATCTCTCTCCCTTGCTCTTTCTCTCCTTTCTCTCTCCCTCCTGCTCCCTCTCTCTTCCTCTCCATTTCCCCGTCTCTGCCTTTCACCCTCCCTCTCACCCCCACCTCCCTCTCCACCCTCCATTCTCTTTCTTCCCCCTCCATCTTATCTTAGGTTGGGACACGTGATTATTTCAGTCTTTTTTTTCCCAAGGATGAATATCCACTCAGGGACTAGAGCTCTGTTACTACTTCACCAGGGATACGGCCATCAAACCAAGAGAGCCCCAGTTAGCCCAATGATGGCTACACAATTTACATAATGGCAAAACACAGACATGCAAACACATATCTACATAGACACAGACACCCTATTACCGTTACATAGACCACACACAAGAGTCACACACAAAAATATAAATTATACAGACCCATATACACAAACATTCAAAATATAAGCTGAATATATAGATATATAAACATAACAAGTCACACGCCCATGCACACGCACATGCACACAATATCCCCTTAATCCCTAGACCAGACCACACAGCGAGGAGAAACCTCAAAGCCGGGCTGGCACCTGACTCTGGCCCAGACGGTGGCTTAGCCGGTAAAGTCCCATGATGCATTGGGCAGGGGCTGTAATTATGAGCAGGCTGAGGTCATCACTTGATATACTGAAACACAGCACTGTCCTCTTCCTGCTCTATACTGTCTGTGGTAGCACTGCTCCATAGCAGGTCATTTACACGCACATACGTCGCTTTGCTAAAAGCTACTGCAACTCACACAAAGAATAAACAAGGCTAACACCTTCCCTTATGCTATCACTACTTCATTTTATCTGTAACATCATTGTACATGATGTTATTAATCTTTTTCTATGAACAAAATCATATACAACATTCAAATATTTTGTACTTGGTAGTACAAACAGTTTGTACAAATGGTAGCGTTAGGTAGTACTTTCTTTAAAAACTATTAAAAAACTAAAAATGATAACATTTTTAAAAGAGATACAGCTCTTTAAATAAGGGAACTTTTGAATAGTCCGAAATGCTCAAGTCAGTGTATACTGTGTGGAACAGACCCAAAATAGATAACAATTTAACGTAAGTGACATCACACACGCAGGTTGTTTTGTCCTTCCTCCTTTAGTGATAGAAACAGGAACCTAGACGCCACTTGAATGAAAAGCTGGGATTTGATAACCTGACAGCCTTCCAGCAGATAAGACACATTAATAACAGATAAGACAACGCTGACAGGGAGGGGTGAACCCGCGCATCGAATCTAATACACACGCCAGCGATAATCTAAATAAAGCCTCTCCGCGCTCATTCCGAACGGCAGGCTCGCATTGGAGAACCTTTCAAACGCAGCCAAATCCCTCGTCGTGGAAAAACAGAGTCGAGCAGGCCCGTCTGGAGCAAAGGTGAACCAGGCTTCGCGGGAGCGCCATTTCTGACCGTGTCGCGGGTACACAATATTCGGTCTGACATATAGATAAAGAACGTGACACTTGCTCCCGTCTGTGTCCACTTCCACTACCTGCGGGGGTTAAAAACTCAGCAACTTAAGAATTCCGCAGACATCTTGCGACCCGTAGCGTAGGAGCCGTCCAATCGGGGCAAGGCTTGCTGTCTGAAGCCCGGAGCGGGTGAGGATTTGTGTTGTACCTGATGTATAAACGCAGCTGTATGTACCTGAAGCTGTATGAAAGAGGGATTCTAATTCACTTTATGACTATTGCGTACTGCGCTTCTGCGTAACCGTGGCCTGGTCGCAAATGTTTTTCTTTTACAAACGTTGGGTCCATCTGTAGCCCGTCTGAATCCGACTGGCCATGATGAAGGCGGAAGGCTGGAGATGTGGTGGACAGGATGGGAGGGGGGGGGGGGGGACGGAGAACATCTGTGTGCCTCTCTGACGCAATCGCCTGTAACGGTGACAAAGGGGGGGGTGCGGTGCGAGGGGGGGGGAGGGGGGGGGCGGGCTCTCACCTGCTCGTACTTCTCCAGCTCGGTGTGGTAGATCTGCCGGATCTGCGACAGCTTGGCCCGGTAGTCCGAGTGCTCGGCCGAGTTGTCGGAGCCGGCCCCCCCGGCGGCCGCCGCAGCCGCCGCCGCCGCCGCCGACCCGCCCCCTTTCTCCGGCCCGGACACGCCCTCCGCCAGCAGCATGTTGTCCAGCCGCATCAGCTGGGCGTCAGGAGGCTCCTCCTCCTGGGCACCGCGGATACTCAGCACTGCAACACAGAGAGGGGTCAGAGGTCAGCGACGTGTCGCGCGCAATTCGGGAGGCATCGCTGATCGCGCGGGAGCTCGGGCGTGACCCGCGTGCCACAGGAACGGTTGCGGTCTTGTCACCCGAACACTCCAGGTACTTGTACTTCCTGTGAGCTCCACCAATCAAAAGCAGAGCAAAAACTCTTCGATCTCTCGTAATAAAAACTACAACAACAGAGTGAAACCGTAGAAACAGACGTGTGGACAGACATTAGCAGCGGCTGTAACTGGAGTGGGAGATGTGCATGAGGCAGTCTGTGTGTCCGCTGGTTGCTATGCACACAGCAGTGTTCCTGTAGTTTCCCAGCACAGCACACGCCTAAACCGCTCCACCTCACACACAGTATATCACCGTACCTTCACAGCTCATTTCAGCCCCATAAAAACAGAGTGGCGTTCTATATTCGGCAAGGTAAAGCTATAAAACCATCATTTTTTTACTCCATAAATGAAATGATGTAAACTATAATTTCAATTAAGCATTTATTTTAATTCCTTTCTCGTATGACCCAACTTCAATGCCCAAAGTAAAATATGAACGCATACATGCAATATAAAATTACATATTCAAAGAGTTTGTAACACAAATTATAAAGAGAAATTGTAAAAAGGAGATCTTGGTTACATAATTTTGATCATTACAGAGATCCAGAGTCCAGAGTCCAGTCAGAAATTAAAGTCTGATTTAAAAAAAAAAAAATGATTTAATCCGAAGTGTAATCTGAACACGATGCCAGCACATTAGACACAATTAAGTCCATGGGAATGAGCTGCTGTTGGGTGATCCTTAGGAAAGCTGGCGGAGATGATAATCATGAAAAACAGGACCGTTGTCCCCATGTTCAATTCTGACAATTATAACATGAAGCCACTGTCCCCTATGAGGCTATCAGCCCCTGCGCCCAAGCAGCGCACATGCAGCCAGTGGCCACCAATCGAACCCGCGTTCCTCCACGCGCCCCTTCTGGGCCTGATCATCTGGGCTGTGGGGCGATCTTCGACCCGCAAAGTCGCACCCTACGCAGATGAACCAAGTGCGAACCCGCCCGTGGGGGATGGGGTGGGGGGTGTGGCGGGGCGCATTGATGCCGGGGCCCGAGAGCCACGCTGTGACATACGCAGGCCGCGTTCCCAAAAAGGTGCGGTGCGTTACGAGCGCGTCGCTCCACGCGCGCAGCCTCCGTCACGCGGGTCGGCGGCGCGCTCGGCGCGAGGTCGCGGTTTCCGCGGACACGGCGGGCCGTTTCATATCCGTTCCCCCGCCGACCACGACACCACCGTGGCGTTGGGCGTTACTGCTTTGCAACAGTAAATCTGAGGCTTAAGAGGCCCTGCTGCGTGCGGACACTGCTGCCTGGCCACAGGCTTTGCAGAGGAGGCTGAAAATAAAGCGCTATTCTCAGCTCCCACCACTAGGGGTCTCCCTTAGTGTTCTTCCCAAGGAACAGGCACATTTTCCACCCACCGAGGTGATGCACCAGGTACAGGGATCCTCCAGCCAATTCCCTGCAACCGCTAACAAAAGAAAAGGCTAGGTGGAAAAACACACTCTCGTTCTTCATGCCACAATAACTCCAGTCCAGTTTTCAGTCCCCCCCCCTTTTTGCACTCCTTTAGCATCACAATAACGAGCACAGCGGTGCGCGTATCTCCCAAATTTAAATATTCACAATGAAAAACATCAGCAGAGCCAAATTAACCCGGAGAATCGAACCGCCATTACAATAATAACACATATTATCATTCGGCCCGTCGCTCCGCCTCCACTGAGCATCAGCTCCTAATCAATGTGAATGACAGGCCGCTTCATTAATACACTCAGAGGTAGGGGGGATTTTTTTGGGGGGGATGGGTGGGGGGCTGAGCACATTATCCCGGTCTGTGGCCAGCAGGAGGGTTCTCAGCCTCCTTCGACAAACCCCCCTCCCCCCCACACCCCCTCACCCCCACTTCTGAGGGGACGAGGAATGCAAATGTCAAGACTGTTGGTGAGCGGGAAAGGTCAGGAGTTCAGGCCGCAGGGCCAGCGCGTAGAGATTGAGCGGGGGAGTGGTCCGATTTCTCCTGGGACCGCAGGACCGTACAAACATCCTGTTTCATTAGTGCGTGTCCTTCAACCAGCTGACAAGGTGGGGGGGTGAAGGGGGGGCAAAGAAAAATAAGACCCCCCCCCACCCCCCCTCCACAACCTTCCACTGGCCACATGTTTCCACTCGGCCGCCATCGTGACCTCATCCATCCTCAGAGGCCGCGGCAGCCATTATCCCGACCGTCCGACTCCCCCCCCCCCCCCCATCGCCAACTTCCCAACGCCAACCCGCCGTGATTTACAAAGATCCCGGTTTCATCCCGCGGAAACCTTCGGAACGTGGCATGAAACAATTTTTCCTCCCCCCCCCCCCCTCGCCCCCCCACCCCCCCACACCCCCCCGTCCTCTGTTCCCTGCGGTAACGACCTCATAAATACCAGACTCAATGGAGTGCAAAAAACAAGACCACAGTTCAAAACATAAAATTAACCGTAAAACGGCGGTACGCCATTTTATCATCTTTAACTTTTTTTTTCTACAAGGTACCCCCCCCCTGGAGCTTCCCCCCCCTCCCCCGGAGCTTCCCCCCCTCACTCAACAGAACACGCCGTGACTTTGAAAAAATGGCGTTTTACGTTGCCTTTTTGTTGTCTTTTCGCCTTTATGAAATACAGAATTAACCTACGTTCAATTTACATGGACATTCAATTACCAGTACACCAACCCAAATTTGCAAAAACACTCAAAATAAAAATAACAACCTAAACAAAGCAACTCACTGTTTACTATATTTTTGATACAGTGAAATATGTGTGTGTGGGGATGTGGGGGGTACATTTCCATATTCCTGAGTGGCAGGGGTGATCCCCTGAGGTCTCTTCCTCCCCCCCCACCCCCCATGATCTCCAGACTGTCTCGTGGAAACGCATGCGGGGAACGTGCAGATTCCCCGGGCTCACGCTCGGGCTCACGCTCGCGCTCGGCTCAGAACCCGCCGAGGCTCCCCTTCCGCATTCCAGCCTGTTTGTCTTACTCAGCCTAAGTGCCTCGGCCCATCGCTCCTCTGAAGAAAATCTGCCTGGCAAGAATGGTGATCCATTACGATCCATTCCATATAAAAGCCTTTAGAGAGGGCTAAAAAAAAATATATATATATATAAATACATACATAAATAAATATATAAATGAAACAAACGGCTCGTCTGTGGGCGGATGGACAGCAGACACCATCGGCAACATCCAGCCCTGACAGATTCCATTACACATGATTTCCTATCATGACATAAAATGGCGTAAAAATGAGCGAGGCCGTGAAGGGTTTTTAGATCATCCGTCACAAGCGCTACATAGCAGGCAAAAAAAGAAACGCCGTTCTGAAGCACGAGGCTCCCGTACACCTTGCTCAGAGAGCATTTTATCCAACAACAAAAAAACACCAACATACTGTTGGTGAAAGGTCACACAAGATGGCGCCTGTACTTTTGGACAAGAGGGGACAGGGAGAGACTGTGCTTTGTTCACGGGGAACAGACAGCAGGGGTGCAGGGGGATTTTAAATTTGGACATTGCAATTAACATGGGAGAAGTGAGCTGCGATCCCTAGGAGAGGAGCTGGAGAAAGAGAACAAGGGATCATGGGGAGGGGGGTGGGGGGTGGGGGGGGGTGGGGGGGGGGCGACGTGAGAATGAGAAAAGCGTGCGCCGTTTCTCGCCGTTCGCACCTTGGCTTGGGGGAGGAGCCGCGAGCCTCGAATCGACCAGAACCGATCCCTTCTGAGGAAATAAGAACCAGCCACCACTATCCAAACTCCAGAGAGAGAGAGAGAGAGATGGGGGGGGGCAGAGAGCAAGAGAGAGAGAGAGAGAGGGAGGACAGAGAGAGAGAGACCGAGAGTAAGAGTGAGAGAGGGGAGGAGGACAGAGAGGGAGAGAGAGAGTGTGAGGGGGGAAGACAGAGAGAGAGAGAGAGAGGGGTGGAGGACAGAGAGGGAGCGAGCGGAGGAGAACAGAGAGAGAAAGAGAGAGAGTGGGAGAGAGAGAGAGAGAGAGAGGGGGAGAGAAAGAGAGAAGAAGCCAAACGCAAAATCCCGGTTGTTATTGTCATTTTAAATCCTGCCTTTGAAGTGCCTTTTCAAAAGATTCCAGACTCAAGATGTTTTCGTTCAGGAGCGTTAGAGTCACAGGCTTGGTCTTGCAGGTGATGTAGGCCCTCTTTTTTTTTGAGAACAGCTGTCAGTATTGAAAAACAGAGGGGATGCCAGCTGAAATGGTTCCCATCAGTCATTGACAGCAGATCACTGTACAATGAGCTCTCTGAGGTCAGGACCTGTGAACAGCTGGTCCGCATAATGTCAGCTGATATTGAGAGCGTGCCTAAATCAGCTTCAGTGGGGGGAAAAAAAAAATCAGACTACATTTCCGATGTATTTCCCATCTTCTCATCCTAGTACTGTGGAGTTAGACGCACACTGCATGTTCTCGCTTGAGACTAAAAGCTCTCGCTTAAGAGGACATGTTCACGCAAAATCCCAGTCACTGTCCGCCATGACAGTCATTATGGCAAATCAAAAAGCAAACGCCAACAGGGAAAATATGATTAGTCTACGTTGTGCAGAAGTACTGCAACATAACAAGCGGGCTCAGTTCATCTGGAGAGAACGATTATTCATCTCGACCATCCTTAACCTCAGAGCTCACAATTAAGCCCATGCGACGAATAAAATAAACACAATTAGCATGAGGGTAAAGAAATAAATAAATAAAAAAAGATATTCGCTCCGCCTCGGATCGCGATTCCCGCCAACCTTCGCGGGCCCGCTCCACTGCAACTCGTTAATGGCGGGCTAATTGATTCGTCCTAATGTTTCAAGCCTTGGGTCTGCACCACTCAGACGAGTCCCCCCCCCCCCCCCTCACCCCCCTCACCCCCACCCCTCCACCACCCCCACACCCCCCAGCCCCCTCCGCATCCGGAGTGTTGCTCAACTTACTTACCCACCCGCAGACCAACATCAGCAGTTCTCCCAGGGATAAACAATCATCCGCTCGTCTTCTTTTCATCTCTCTGCCCCCCCCATCCCCCCGCCCCCGCCCCCCTCTGCCCCCCCCCTCCCCACCAGCTCTGCGGACGCGTGCCACTTGTTGAGAGTCTCTAATGGAAACATTTTCCCGTTTGGACGCGTTTCAAAAGACGGCCCGTCGTTAGGCAGGGCCCTAATCCCGCCTCCCCCAGCCACTCCCGCGCGATTCCCCGCGGCGGGCGGTCAGAGGAGCCTTCGATCCGCGCGCTCGGGTTCGGCGGGTTCCCCCTTACCGCGCAGCGGCTCGATGAGGTCCCGCCCCCCTGCCATGGTAACCCACCGCGGCCTTGCGCGGGTGGCGTGAGGAACGGGGCGGCAGTTCGGGAGGCTGGCTTGCCCCTTGCGGTTGACGTCGCGTGGGTCTTCACCATTTCCGCTTGTTGCATGTCAAGCTCATGCGAGCTTCAGCATGCAGCACCACCTTGGAGAGCATCGTCTTGCAGTTCAAGAGGAAACCACGCACTAAACGGTCAACTTTCACCCACCAGGACTGGTCAGAGGACATCCGGTGCGCTTTCCCATTGGCCGATTCTACCACGAGCAAACTCTCCAACGCAAACCCGCCTACAGCGCAATCGAGGGAAACACTCGACATTACTTCCACATCTGGCTTTTCCTAAATCGAAGCCACACTTAATAAAAACCAGGGCAATAGCGCCAAGGACGGCCATCTTTTCTTTCCCACAAAACCCATACATTTACACACGCCGCTTCCCTTCCAAGACGCAGTCAGGGAAGACACCCATTTTTCAGGTTACGCTCAGAACGAACCACAGACACGAATCATAACCTCACACAGCAGGAATTTCCTGGCGTGCGCTTCTCCGCCATAGTCCTTTTTCATGATTATTTTTTTTTCTCCGATTCCTTTTTTGTACATTTCGCGCGTGACGCCGTCTGAATATTCCATTAAGCGAAACCAGGACGAGCGCGAGGGAGCCTCGGGCGCTAAAATATTAACTGCGCCGCCGTAAACAGACGCGTATCATTTCAACTTAACCCTTCGCGCCAGGCAGGCTTTAATTGAACGAGGACAAAAGACAAACCCCGCCCCCTCTCTGCGTTCATGTATAATTGAGCTCGGTCCGGGAGGATGGGGTGGGGGGGGGGGGGCCCATCTGCAGCGTTAGCAGCGCTAGCAGCCTGCAGAATGAAAAATTTAAATGACTGTAGGCCAGCCCTGCATTTTAATCACTGCCTGACTGAAGGATGGAATTCTCCCGCCTTTTTATTGCAAAGCTATGTGGACGGCCCCCACCCGCACGCGCGCCCGACACACTTGTCGGGGTTGTGACCTTTCGAACACCCTAAACCCCCCCCCCACCCCACCCCAAAACAGCGCCTGCGATTGATCAAAAAGCACCGCTGCATTTTGAAACGACCGCAAACAAACCGCCGGAAAGCCGGAGACAGATAAACAAACGAAGGAGCCGCCCGCGGGGCTCACAGGAAACACAGAGCCTCGGAACGGGAGGCTAACCCAGCCCTCCTTGGCCGCCGCTTCCGAGCGGTTAAATTAAAGCATGTTTAATTAATGATGTTGAAGTATTCTGTCACAATTAGGAAGATGTATGGTCAAACAAGCAAGTTGTGATGTTTCTGACAGAAATGATAAGAGTTTCTGCGTCTCGGACTGGCAGCCAGTTCGGCTGCTGGAACGGCTCCATTTCGTGTCGATACCGTAACGTGATCCACTCCAGTGTGGCGGGAGAGGGAGGGAGACGGGGAGAGAGAGAGAGAGAGAGAGGGAGAGAGAGAGGGAGAGAGAGAGAGAGAGAGAGAGAGTGAGGAGGGAGAAAGCAGTGGGAGGAGAGAGAGAGAAAGAGGGAGAGGAGGGGAGAGAGAGTAGACAGGACAGCTAGGACATCCCCACCGTCACCAGGGATGCTTAGAGTATTCCGTCCTTCATCCAGCGCACAAACACCGCTCACCTTCTCACACCCTTTGTGTACAAGCGCACGTCCGGACGGGCCGTCTCATTACCCGCGTCCATTAAAGGTCTATTAAAACAGAACCTCGCGACAGCGGCATGCAGCAGGCCGTCGTGCCGAAGGTCCTGAAGCACGTTTCGCTTCCGGAACAAACGTGGAGGGAAAAGCAGCCGCTCACTTCCAGCTCCCCGCGAGAGCTCTCCAAAAGAACATTCCAGAATAAATCAAAGGCCACAGGTCTGACCTGCGACAGAGAAACTGGAATTCCAGTAAAACTGTATATGGAATGATATTTAAAGAATGAAATACGCAATTAAAATCAGAGAACACACAACGGCTTCTTGCCCATATTTATTGACTTACATATTTGCTTCTCTTACACAATTTCAAATTTGTGTCATTCTTCTACATGATATCCTGCAAAATTCCTGCCAAAATCTCTTCTTTTTTTTCCTCATTATAACATTACCAATTTCTGGATTATATTTAAATATTTTTATTTCAATTCAAATACTTTCCATCAATAATGAATGGATCAATGAAAATAAAACTATAAACCATACCAAATTATGTGCATGTATCCTAAATACATACAGTAAGTGCATGCAAATAAATCTGCATGCAAATATGTAAAAAAAAATCTAAATCTTCAGTTACCTTTCTTATTTCAGTTTCTAATTCAAAGCAACTGATATGAGAGAAGCAATGTCTAAAATAAAAAAATTCCAGCCGAAGCAACCAGAAAGCCCTCTCCGGTAATTAACCGGTTAGGTACAGCAGTGCTGCGGTTAGCAGCTCCGGCTGAATTGACGGTGACGACGCCGGCGGTGTTTGTTTGCATTGGTGATTCAGCGGACGCACTTCATCGCGGCTTTAGCAGTTAATAAATCACGGCGGCGGCGGCGGCGCGATGGTGGGCCCCTTCGCCCGGGCGCCAGCGCGCGCGACGGTGGGCCTGTCACCTCGCCGCAGCCAGAGCCGAAGCGACAGCTCCATGCTAATTTAGCATCAGCGCCGCTCACTACAGCCACGCGGAGCGACCGGCACGGACAAACAGGCACCAAAACCGCACGGGGAGCAAAGGCGACGGACATCAAACTGCTAAAACCGGGGCCTCTCTCTCCCCCACCCCCTGCCCCCCCTTCCCCCCCTTCCCTCCCTCCCTCCCTCTGATTCCAGCCTTCCGAAACGCAGCCCGGCGCGCTCCGCTCCATCGTTTAATCCGGCACGGCGTTCTGCACGGCGGCCTCTTGCCGCGTATGAACGGAGCGAGGGAGCGCTCTTTTTAAAACCGCCCGGGTCGCTAACGCAGCAATAGGCTGAGTAGCGCGGCGGCGCGGCACGGGGGAGCGCGCTAACGAGCCGCCGCGGCGCGTTCGCGTGTTGCAGACGCGGACGCGCCGCTTCCTCGACTAATTCCTTAATTACCCGACTCGTTCCTTTTCCCATTAAAAATGAAGACGTCTGCGGCCAGATCCGAGAAGGGATCGGTGAAATGAATCCGAATAAAACGCAACACTAACGTTCAAGTAACGCTTCTTTGGGGACGGCCAATGACCAAAGCACGATTTCGTACCGGCGGTCCAGACGGCGGCTGTTTCTTTGGTGCTCGTTAAAACACCGCTGTGAGATCATAACGACCGTGGGCAGAGGGAGAGGAGGGAGGAGGAGAGGAGGGGGGGCAGAGGGAGAGGAGGAGGAGGGAGGAGGAGAGGAGGGGGGGCAGAGGGAGAGGAGGGAGGAGGAGAGGAGGAGAGGAGGGGGGGCAGAGGGAGAGGAGGGAGGAGAAGAGGAGGGGGGGCAGAGGGAGAGGAGGGAGGAGAAGAGGAGGGGGGGCAGAGGGAGAGGAGGGAGGAGGAGAGGAGGGGGGCAGAGGGAGAGGAGGGAGGAGGATGGGGGGGGCAGAGGGAGAGGAGGGAGGAGGGAGGAGGATAGGAGGGGGGGGCAGAGGGAGAGGAGGGAGGAGGGAGGAGGAGAGGAGGGGGGGCAGAGGGAGACACTCGGAGGCCGGAAGAGGCGAGCAAGGTGTCAATTAAAAGAATGAGGGCGGGCGCTGCTCGCCGGTGACAGCTGGCTGGAGGGGAGATGACAGCCGTCACAGCGGCCGGTTTTGGCGACTCTTTTTTTTAATCCCGCGCGGTCCCCCCCCACCCCCCCACCCCCCCCGAGCCGGAGACCGGCGGTTTCCGAGGCGGGCGGACGGACGAGCGGGACAGTCATTGGCCGTTCGAGAACCCCAGCGCCGCAACCAACCAAACCCCCCCTCCCCCCCCACCCCACCCGCAGCCATTTGTAATAATGGTAATTATTATCATTGCGGGGTCTGAGCAGGCCGGTCCAGGCCTAGGGGCTGCCCGTAATGAAGCAGTCAGCACTACAGGAGACCCCCTCCTTTAAGCTGGGGTTTTTAAGTGGATGGCATTCATTAAAAGAATGGCGTTCCTTATTCAAATTAGGTACTGCATTAGGCCTCGGGCCATCGAAATTGCTCTTTTTTTTTCTTCTCAAGGCATCTTAACATATACAGATTAGATCTACTTGATATAATCAGACGCGTGCAATCTACACGTGCGGTTTGAAAAATCCTTTGGGCTGCACAAAAATCTGGGTCTGAACACATCCTCTTAATCAGAAGATGGATAAAACAGAAACCTAACGAAAACCCTTAGGCAAAAGAATATGCGTTTGAATTTACAGATACGATATAAACTTTTAAAAAGCCAGAATTTCCCATTTCATTTTTGAAATTGTCAGGTAGATGTGCATATGAGTCATTACTAAGCAGTTGTATTTCAGGGTACTACAGTCACTAACAGACAGTATGTCTGTGTTTTGGGTTATGTTTCAGCGCAATACGCGAACATCCATTTCACATCCGAAGAATGACACCCCTCGTTATGAATATTATACAGGGCTACACAGAGTTGTGAGGAGCCATCCCTATCTAAAACATGGGCTGTGTTGTGAACTGCAGCGAACAGTCTACAGAACACTGGGGATTTCAGGGATATGCTGACCCAAATGTCATGTCATTCGCGATACGCCCACCTCAAATCCGTGCTCTGTACTCTCCACTAAACTGATTAAAAATGAGTAAATGAGCATGTTACAATCTTAAACTAGGCCAGTATTAAGATGACCATGATCTAAAGTCTATGAAAATAAAGCAAGGACATTTGGGATGTTTTTGGTGTTTTCACACATTCTTTTACCTCCCTCTGTTTTCAGGCTGTTTCACCGCAACTGTGAATCAACGACTGCATTGGTCCTTTACCCCCCTGCACTACACCCGGTCCGTCCCAATGTGCCACTGGTCCTTTACCCCCCTGCACTACACCCGGTCCGTCCCAATGTGCCCACTGGTCCTTTACCCCCCTGCACTACACCCGGTCCGTCCCAATGCGCCCGCTGGTCCTTTACCCCCCTGCACTACACCCGGGCCGTCCCAATGTGCCCACTGGTCCTTTACCCCCCTGCACTACACCCGGTCCGTCCCAATGTGCTCACTGGTCCTTTACCCCCCTGCACTACACCCGGTCCGTCCCAATGTGCCCACTGGTCCTTTACCCCCCTGCACTACACCCGGTCCGTCCCAATGTGCCCACTGGTCCTTTACCCCCCTGCACTACACCCGGTCCGTCCCAATGTGCCACTGGTCCTTTACCCCCCTGCACTACACCCGGTCCGTCCCAATGTGCCCACTGGTCCTTTACCCCCCTGCACTACACCCGGTCCGTCCCAATGTGCCCACTGGTCCTTTACCCCCCTGCACTACACCCGGTCCGTCCCAATGTGCCACTGGTCCTTTACCCCCCTGCACTACACCCGGTCCGTCCCAATGTGCCCACTGGTCCTTTACCCCCCTGCACTACACCCGGTCCGTCCCAATGCGCCCGCTGGTCCTTTACCCCCCTGCACTACACCCGGGCCGTCCCAATGTGCCCACTGGTCCTTTACCCCCCTGCACTACACCCGGTCCGTCCCAATGTGCTCACTGGTCCTTTACCCCCCTGCACTACACCCGGTCCGTCCCAATGTGCCCACTGGTCCTTTACCCCCCTGCACTACACCCGGTCCGTCCCAATGTGCCCACTGGTCCTTTACCCCCCTGCACTACACCCGGTCCGTCCCAATGTGCCACTGGTCCTTTACCCCCCTGCACTACACCCGGTCCGTCCCAATGTGCCCACTGGTCCTTTACCCCCCTGCACTACACCCGGTCCGTCCCAATGTGCCCACTGGTCCTTTACCCCCCTGCACTACACCCGGTCCGTCCCAATGTGCCACTGGTCCTTTACCCCCCTGCACTACACCCGGTCCGTCCCAATGTGCCCACTGGTCCTTTACCCCCCTGCACTACACCCGGTCCGTCCCAATGTGCCACTGGTCCTTTACCCCCCTGCACTACACCCGGTCCGTCCCAATGTGCCCACTGGTCCTTTACCCCCCTGCACTACACCCGGTCCGTCCCAATGTGCCCACTTACACCAGCACGGGCGCCGAGGCAGCTGCACCGCGTCCGTCATTCCCCTCAGCCAATCGCGCGTCGGTGGGAGGAGTCCCGGGCCAAAGTCATAAACCACAAATGAGGAATAATCCCTCCGAGAGACGAGGACAGCGATCCAAGTCGGAATTAATTATGCAAAGTCGATTTCGCAAATCTAATATCGCCGGGCCGAACTGTGTTCCTGTCACCCGTCCCGCGTTTCTGGCGGATGTTTACCGAGGGAGGGGGGAATGTGACTTAATTTCTGCTCCTGGGGGGGAAGAACAGCGTGGGGCGTATTCATTACGTTCATCAGCGCTCTGACTGTGACATCTGCACACTCCAGCACTGCTGTTCACGAGACAAACGAACGCAGCGCAATGAAAGGCTCCGAAAATCTCCACTGTACAATATTACTTTCCCAATTATGTGCAGCATATCACGTCAATTCTTACACTGACATGCAAAAAAATGCATGAAAAATTCACAAGTCACTAAATATTCATTTTTGCATTTTTTTTCCATATTTTGAATGAGAGTCCATATTTAATCTTTTTTCCAGAATATTTAGACAAAGGAAAGAAAAATTCCCATATTAGCAAAATGCCAGAAACAAACAAACAAACAAAAAAAAAATAAAGCAGAAACTCCCATCATCCTCCAGGAGCGGACTGCCTGTGAGAGCGAGACAGGGCCGCAGGAATTAGGGGAGCGATTTATTGAGGTGCGCAGCGGGTGCAAGCGAGCGGTGTTCAGAGGTGATTGCGAATGAGGACGGGGGGGGGGGACGAGGGGGGGGGGGGGGGTGCCGCCGCCCCGTCTGCTCTACCAGAGCGCTCTGGGAAGCGGTCGGGCGGATAGAGACGCGGCACCCCGCTCTCCCGGGCCCCTGACGCTCGTGTTCGCCCCGCGTGGCACATTTCATAAGGCTCCGCTCTCTGACTGGCGATGAGTTTATGTGAAAGTAATTAACAGTAATTAATCCTTAATTACTGTAATTAGCCAAGTCGCAGTAAATTAAACCACATCTGGAGCAGATAAGGGGCTGGAGAGCGGAGGCAGGCGGCGTTTGACGAGGCGGGAGACGCTCAATTCATCTGACAGCGTTTGTTTAAGTCTACCTGTTACACCTGCCTTCATTTGCATCCGCCATATTTATTATTTTTTAAAATGTTTCCGAACACTCCAGATGACCCCCCCCCCCCCCGTTCAGTTCAGCTTAAAAACCCCCAGTTTTTAAACCCCCAGCCTCTTCTCACCTCTACAGAAAAGCCTCCCTAAAGCTACCACACAAACACAGACACCATATGCGAGTTTACATTTTGCCCCTCTAAAATACGTTATAAAAAATACATAAAAACATATGTGAAACATCTGCATTTCCAGGAGAAAGGTAAATACAATAAAACAACTGTTCTCTGTGGCTGTCCTTAAACACTCACTAAGAATGCTTATTTTTAAAATGCTTTTTCTTTAAATATTTGGAATACAAAAAAATTAAATGGAGTTCCTGGCAGCTGATCTCCTGACGCTGGTCAGGCATGACACTGGTAGCTGCAGAGGCATGCTAAGCATGTCCCAGATGTGCACCCATCACAGACATGTACCCACCATCTTAAAACACCTAGGACCAGGCACCTATACCTGAATACACCCGCGTGTGCACACACACACACACACACACAGGCATGGACATACACAAATACACAGGCATGCACACACACTCACACAAACACACAGGCACACCCACACACACACACACACACACACACACACGCACACCCACACACACATGCACACACACACACACACACACACACGCATACACAAACACACAGGTGTGCACACACACTCACACAAGCACAAACACACACACACACCCACACGCAGACACAAGCACACACACATACACACACACACACAGGCTCCCTGCACTTCTTCCCAGAGCCTCCCGCACACTCCTGCAGCATTAATAATAGGTGTTTGGGCTGAAGTGCCTGGGATGTTACCGCGCTCGCCCGGGCACAAGAGACCCCTCTCAGAAGCGCGTTCGTCTTTTTACATTTCTGCAGAGATAAATAATGCAGGAGGGCTGTGCGGCGCACCGCGGAGCACCCGCTGTCACCGCTGGGGCTCCGCCTCCCCGCTCCCCCCTCCCACCGCACTCCCCTGCTCCCCTAAAAAACTGCACAGCACCCCGGTCCCCTCCCTGTTATATCACTCCGGATTAATTACACACTTTAATGAGATGAATTATTAATGGCACTCTTACTTGGCAGTTTAAGGAAATGCAGCGGAGCAAGTCAATGGAGAGCAATAGGTTCCTAGTCCTCATTATGGCATCGCGCACACTGCCTGTGGGACTGATATTATATCACGATAGAAATAATAGGATTTGGAATTTAACATAATACGTGTACGGTAAGCCGTTAGGAGTCTAATATATTCAAAATGAAGCATGCCGAAGCACAGCGAAGAGGATTTCGCGCGGAACGCGTGTCATCTTAATTGCAGGACGAGGGGAAATGAAAGAAACGCCATCCCGGGCAGATATCATAACACACTGGCGAAGGCTGGCGCTGTAGCGATACAAGCAGCCCTTCCCACGAAATGAGAGGACCCGTGAAAAGAGTTCGGGGAAGAAATGACTTGGCTTCTTTCAAGCGGGGTAGCATGGAAAAAAATTCATTCAGCCCTATTTCTTTCCTTAACGCTGACTTGAAAATAAAAGGCGCATTCCCACTCCCTCCTTTGGGTTCCTCAAAAAGCCAGTCACCATCTTCTTTTTTTCCCTCCATTTCCCCTCTTCTCCCTGAAAAGCCACAGAAGGAGGGATGGGGCCACGCGTGCGCTGGACCCTTCGAACCCATCGATGGGGATTAAAGCACTGGGTGGGGATTAAAGCGAAGGGAATCCAGCAGCTTTTGGGACGCGTGTGTGAATAAAGCTCCAACGAGCCGAAATCCACCCAATTACAAGCGATGGAGAGAACGTCCTGCATGGTGGGCTCCTCTGAGCCTTCCAGGGAGAGGACGGGAGCACACAGAGACACCTCATACCACAGTCCGCTGGCACCATCCGAACACGAGGGCCCATTATTCTAATAACAGGATGTAGAGGCACAGAAGCACTCCAGCCAGGGCCCAGAGTCCCACCTCAGAGATAAGACTGTGTTACAGTATGTCCACTGCTCAACATGGATAATTGGGACTCTGAATCCAGAGGTAATCTTTTATATATATATATAAGTGGGTTATACTTCCAAGAGGTAATTAATTGTTCACACATCCGCTCTTTCACTCTGGGCATTTTTTTAAACATCAAACCCTTTTTTTCCGAGGTAGCCGCGAGACCTTTGTTGTGCGAAAGGTGCCGCGTCCTTTTGAAACGTCTTTCACTTCCTAACGTTTCACAAAACCCTTGGCGACCGGACGGAAACGCGTTTTAAGCATTCACACCATGATGTCAACAGGAGGGCCATAAAAGCCCGTTATGTGGAATTACACATATAATTGTAATGTGTTCTGACATTCTAATAAATGCTTAACGAAGGCGAGATGACTGCCAAACAGAATAATTTTCAATGAAGTGTCAACACCATTATTTGTCATCGGTGTCCGCTGGTTCACATTAAGTGTTATAATAGTTAACTACTATAACTTTTGTGTGTGACGACTGCGGTGCGGAATCAAGCCAAGCTTACTGTAGCAGCTGTAATAAGATTTGAATCTGCCATTTCAGAAATCCCCTGGGACTCTCCCAATTTCCTCACATTAAAAAAACACTACCTGTGCTGACTTTCGCTCTTGCCAGTCTTGGAACGACAATGTAAGCCATCAAAATATCAGATGTGATTAAATCTGCCGTCTGCATGACATCAGCAGTCCAGTGCTTCGCAGCGTTTCGTCCACGATGCCCAAGAGGAAACAGGAAAAGAGGAACACTAACATAACCGGCAGATTTTTATACCATTTCTCAAGACAAAAATAACATCATTATTTATAACTTTTTAAAAAAGAAAATAACTTTGTAGCTGCAGTCAATTCAGCTTGGTTCTATAGAGAAGGAGCAACCGTACTGAAAAAGATCCAAATTTGTAACAGTATTACATCCTGAATTCAAAGATTTCACCTAAAAATCACATTGAAAATAGTTTTTAATTTAAAAAATACACAACAATAATAATAATTATTATTATTATAGTACCAATATCAATAATAACAACAACAACAACAATAATAAGCATAATAATAATCATAATAATAATAATCATCATAACAATAATATAAAAATCCCATCCCGGTACATCCTGGTACGCAGCACTTTGGATGACTTAAGAGCTGCCTGGCGTGGGGGGAGGAAGGAGGGGCATCTTCCGAGAATCAGACACGGAAGGCAGGGCCCCCGGGGGGACGCAGACACGGCACTCAGGAGCTGGACGCTCACAGGCGCTCAGGTCTGCAGCGCGCCTCCGCCCTATATTACCAGACCCCTGCACGGGTCACGCAACGCGCCCCCATGTAGGTCACAGGGACCCCCTGCTGTCAATCAAAACACCAAGAAAAAAAAAAAAAAAAAACCTTATTTGGTTCGAACGCGTTAATGAGAGGGGCGAGGGGGGCGGGGCGTCCGGCGAGCGGTTAGGAACAACAGAGCGTTTGGGAGCGGCAGGCAGATACCCCCTGAGCAAGGAGGCGCTGGTGAACAAATGCCGAAGGTGTCAACGACCAAATTCCTTCCCGCACAGGGATGGACTCGAGGGGCGGGCTGAGACCGCGCGGGGGGGGGGGGGGGGGGGCGAGAGAAACGATACGGAGGGGAAAAACTCGCCCTGTTCCTTCCAGAAGCGTAACCGAGTTAGCCCCTCTAATGCGTGGCCACTGAGCAGCATTAACGTCAGGGAAATCTAATTCCGCACATCCACTGCCGGCCCTCGCCGAACGTCGCCGTGACGATGCCGGCCGGGTGATGCTCGTGAAAGATGCTGCCGTCGACGCCGGCCACAGAGACCGACTGGGCGGGCGAATCCGGCGGTTCGGAATCTCGCCTCCACTTTTCCCGGCCAAAGGATCACCATTAGACAAATGACACCGCGTGGTGCCGACAACACACATAAAATAGGCCGGCCCAGATGTTTATTTGAAAAACACACGAGCGGTGTATTCAAATTGCTGCCGACTGCAGCGGGTGGGTGGTGGGGGGGGTGGGGGATCGGGGGGGGGGGGTACGTTGGGTAACCGTACGCACCTGCCGCACGCGCCGGACTCCCAGAATCCCCTCTGCCCGCACGACTCCAAATAACTCCCAGCTGCCAGCTGTATTTTTAGCCTCGGCTCCGTTTGAGCACCTGCCGCCACCGGAGGGTTTGCAGTGAACCCAGAGCCCTCTTCCCAGGCAAATCATCGCATGAAACACAAAACGCACGCAAATGGCTCGCCGACCTTCTCCCGAATCTGCTTTTCTGCGGAAAAATATCACAAACGTATGTTTTCGACAGATATAAATACCGCGGGCTTATTGCGGCGCTGGTAGCTGAGTCAGGCGTGCATTAGTCACATGAAAGCAGCGCAGGACAGAGCATCATTTTCCGGATGTCAGGTGCACGTTGCCTCTCCTTTCTGTCTATTTCTGCACACGGAAGGAGACATAATTGCAGCACCTTGCTGATCCACACTGTACGTGGACAATAGGGCCCATCGTCGTTCTTTCCAGCGAATTCTGTGGTATATTTGTCTCTTCTAAAGAGGTGAAGAAGCATTCAGAAATAGCAGCGTGAGGTTTCACCGTACCACAACCCCTTTCAAAAGTTTTCCTGTGGAAATGATATCACCTGGATAGCGTTCTCAGTCATCAAGTAAATGCAGTTATCATCCGCTTCACTGCATTCTAACAATGTCTGACTGATATCATCTTCCATCTACCAACAACCTGAGGTGCTTGGAATGCTTTTTTATTTAATTCATTTGTTAGTTTTTTTTTTTTTACTTTGCAGTGAGTCGCATCAGAGGCGTGCATTTGCAGCACGCTGGGGAAAGTGCTTTTTTGTCTTTTTTTTCTTTTTTTTTTGCTTCTGCTTGCAGAGACGGTCGCTGGATTATAATATCATCCTGACCTAGTTGTCGGGTACCTCCAGAGACGCCGGAGTCAAGCTTCTCTGCAGCAGCTCAGCCGCTCCTACTCGCAGTCAGTGTGTAACTTTAATTTATCGAGCCTCCTCACGAGGGGGGTGGGGGTGTGGGGTGGGGGGGGGGATGACGGGCTGACAGTTTTCCTGACACTCTCTCAGTCTCTATGGTGAGCCTGTCACGTGACTTCCGTAATGGCTTGTTGTGGGCTTGTGTCAGGATTGCTGTTGCCAAGCGTGACTTTCTCTAGCTCACAGCAAATGAAGCCAAATCAGCTTTTTTGGAGGGGGTTGAGGGGTGAGGGGTGGGGGGGGGGTGAGGGGTGAGGGGTGAGGGGTGGGGAGGGGGGGGGTAGGGGGGTAGGGGGTGGGTGGGATCCTCCACACTGTTGCTCTGCGGCACGTTTCGCTCGCTGTGGCTTTAATCCGCTGTGATCAAAGCCCGCGTCCCGCCATGCGCTGAGACCTACAGTACAGCCGCCCCGCTCCAGGGCCCGGTCTCACTGTACCCCGGCCCGTTACCGCGTCAACCCCCCCAAATTACCGCAGTGAGACCGCACCGCGCGTGTAATATTATCGCGGTTCCCTCAGTCCCATCCAGCGCGCTCCTCATATTGTCACACACATTATGCGTGTACAGTGTTTGGATTACAGGCTGCCAGGCCCAAACGTTTGAATGTTCTGTCTGGAAACACATTAAATTTGTTCCAAATGAACTGAAAGCGAAGCAGCAGGCGGCCTTGATGCCTGTGTCGACAGTCCACGTGTCAGCTGAACGGTACCGTACAGTGCATACGTGAAAGAATAAAGACAGCATGACTCCCCCCCCCCCCCCCCCCCCCCTTGTTCAGCAGCCTCGACATGAACAACACACAGTAACGCAAGTGCATTCAGGGCCTCACCACGTCACCCTGTGCCCTCCACAAAAACCCAAAATCCCTTCACGCTCCCCTTCAAGCTCATGCTAAAAGCTGCGGATGCCAAGGGGGGGGGCCGATAGCTCTGAGTAATCTGGTGCTAATGCTGGAGGCTACCTGTATTTACCCCTAAGTGTGCCTGGCGTGCTAATGATCGCTGCAGAGCGATTTCACACAGGCTGAGTCAAATATGTTTTCCTCACAGCAAGAAAAATAGCGCCAATTCGGCTCATGGGCTCTCAGTCCCCCCACCCCCCCCCGGTCCCCCCCCAGTCCCCCCGTCTGCTTTGACTTTTATAATTGAGGTGCACGGGAAGAGCCACTGACAGACAAGAGTTTTGGTTTCCTAGGCCCCATTTTCCCAGCCCCAGTACCCCTAAAACACAGAGGGGTGGGAAATAGGCCCAAGATACCGAACAGCGTATGTTAATGGCCCTGCTAATATTATTATCATCACACCCATCGCAAAATGCTCTCTCTTTTTTTCAATTTTCCAGACAAATAAAATAATGGCAATCAACACAGCAGTATTTCTTCAAAAGTGGCAATTTCTCCCACAGCCATTATCATTAGTATTGGACAGTTCAGCGAGGAATTATAGGCACTACATAATGACATTATAAAACTTCACGGCTCGTAAGTCAAGTTTTGTAAGCATAAGTGTTTCTGTGAGCAACAGGCAAATATCAAATATTGAAATGAATTTCAACACTAAATATAACAAAAATCTCAAATAAAACACCTTTGAACAATGGGAATACAAATAGACTTTGAAGACAATTGCATCATTTGAAATAAATGGAAAAACACCCATTATCAAAACCCTAAGAACGCATTAAATTGCTGTGGAAATTAAATACTGACAAACAATTGTTAGAAAAAAAAGAATAAAAGGTGATGGCAAGCAGTAGAAAACACAAAAGAGAACGGAGAAAACATGAAGGAAATGGAGGCAGACACAAGGTTAGCTCTGCAGCAACAAAGACACAAAACACAAGGAATGAGACTGAATAAGGTCAAAGCGCTCGGAGACAGGAAGAGGCACTAATGACAAAATCTTGCAATTCTTGTAAACTCTCGACACTTCACATTGTGCGCCTCCTCCATTATGTAAAGGCTTGTGAGCCGTTTGTGTGAAAGGACCTGAACAAGGCCGATTGGTTTCACAAGCTGATCGTCAAACTCAATAAATGACTGCCGGTAGTTCCAGCTCAGCCAGAGGTCTGGATGGCAGAACAGTTTGTGAAAGACGTGAGACTGAAGGATGAGAACCACAACCTGACTTTTCATTGTTCGAGCCTCTAAAAAGTCAACAGAAATACTCAGGATGTGCCCAGAGATCCTCCACGAAAACATGCGTTCTGCTGTCTCCCTACTTAACGAAAGCCTGCTGCGCGTTCAGTTCTCCACGCTGTCCTCCGTTACCTCACGCGTTACCGTACGCAGATGCGGAAACCGATTGCTCCCCCCAGTCGGAGAAAAAGCACACGGCTACTAAAAATAAAAGTGCGTGGAGCCTGATTGGGCATGGAGCTCCTGCCCGCCTCGTTCTGGCCTATCCCCCCCCCTCCCCCCCCCACCGTGATAAAGGCGCTAACAGGCCTTTATCAGGGAGTCGGGGAAAATGTGCTCCTGCCAGATTAGGCCCCGGTCTCTGCCAAGGTTATAAACAGCCTGTTATCGGCTTCCCAAACAGAATAATCCGCACTGTATCAGCACCGGAACATATGGGCCACACAGAGAAGATAGCCTCTGATGGACACTTCATTTTAATTGCAATGAGTGTCGGTGGAGCACCTCCAAAAACATCACAAAGGGAGAGGCAGCCTCCGTACCCCACCGCTCCAACGCACCACCCCCGCCCAGGAAGGACAGGGGACGTGGCAGCGGAAGCACACCCCCTCCTTTTTTTTGGCACCACGCCCTAAATTCCCATCGTGACCCAGTAAGGGGGCACAGGTGTATGGGACGAACCAACCTACCCACAGCCAGCCGAGACCTTGACATTCCCTGTTCCTTTTTAAATTTCTGTCGATGGCCACCAATCCTCTTAGCTAGCTTCAGGTGCCAACTGAATCAAACTGCCAGGGGCTTTTCTTCAACAGCTAAGAGCGACTGCAGCAACAGCTCTGGAGAATCAGAGGTACGTCCACAATTTACATACAGTGACTGTGTACCGCAGTCAAGCACGGTCACATGATCGCATCGGTGTCCAATGGGTGTCTCTGCGGACCAGGAGAAAGCCTACAGAGAATTCACAGTGATTGGGGAAATGGGACTGCACAAATGATGCCATTTTGAACCTCTGTAAAACGGGCACACGCGATGACAAATGGTGCGATTTTCCAGTACTGCGAAATGTGCACATCCAATGACACACACCTGCAGGTGGCCTGATGAGGAAGCTGCTGTTCCCGTGAAGGGGATGTTTATTCCCCCCCCATTTTAAAATTCTGTGTGTCCTGTACTAGTCTTCAAAGCCAATGAAAACAGTCGCCACAGAAAAGGACCTTGATCGGCATGAAATTGCCTTCGATGGGAAACGCAGGTGAACGCGCTTTTCCTCCACGAGATCCACAGGCCAGCTTGGGCATCGGACTCCTCTTTAAGAAACAGCATCTGGAGCAGGATTAATGGTGGTGGGAGCCGTGTGAAAGATGAAGAAGATGAAGAGCTCTTCAGGCGCGTGGTAAAGGTGAGCTAATTGTGGATACACCCAGCCACGCACAGACCTACTGCTGTGGCTAAACCCCCCCGTCCCCCCATCCCCCCATCCCCCCTTCCCTGTCGTCATGGATTACTCCAAACCTCGCAATAACCGACACGACATACGTTTATTTAAAGTTAACCAGAATTTCTTTTTAAAAAGCCAACAAACTAAAACAAAAACTTATAATTACAAAACTTCACAATAAAAAAAATGTTCCTAAGTACAATCCAATAACATATGCGATTAAAAATTTATCGGAGACACTAAAAGACTATGGTTTTTGAACTAAGATTACGGTTGTGCAAATTACAATGAAATAATAATGAAAAACGCCCATTATCAGCGCTAAACAATCAGCAGGAGAAACATGAATTTCAAATAAATTACGACTATTTTAAAAAAGAGGCACGTGACTGTGGAACCAGAAGCGCTGTTAAATGTGGCTGTTTCGGTTGCAGTCGCTGAATAACTGAATTAGCCTGCTTACTGCGGTGTGTGCTCGAGCAGGCTAACCGATCAAAAGCAAGCCAAATCTGAGGATAGATTCGCAGAGCTGGAGCGGGCCAGACAGTGTAATGAGCAAACAATTACGCTAATGGGGGTATAGTAAATCTTGTAGAGATTTAGGCCTTGCCTCCTCTGCATTCACCCCCCCCCCCCCGTCACCCCCCCTCCACTCCCCTTATATAATCGGCACCTGCCTCTCGCCGTCAGCAGAGCTGTGATGTGAATATCTCGGCCTTCATAAAAGATTCAGGTCTTATTGACTTCTGAGCTCCATTACCATGCAAGGCCTGCCTCCCCCACTCCTGCCGAACCTGGCCCTGACACTGGAGGCAGTGTCATTATCACAAAAAAGAAAGAAGTAAAAGGGGGGGCTTCACTTTATTCTATAATTCCACCTTTTTATCATTTTTTTTGTGTGGAATTGTGGCAACATATCTTGCGGGCGATCGATAGTGATTGTGGTTTCACTGCATTAATGTCTGCTTCTGCAACTCAGGCATTCTGAATATGCTATAAAAATTGCAAGAATGTTTTTTTTTTTTTCTTAATTGCATCCAACGTGTCGGTTTCGGGGGGAAAAAATGATGCAATAAAAACGTACATAAAGGCCAAAGCTGGCATCGCACCTCTCCTCAAAACCAAGCGGGCCCAAAGATGGAGTCTCTTTAATTCGGCAGGAAACGCTGAGACCGGGTCGACCGCACGGTCGGCACACAGATCGCGCGGAACACGACGCGAGAGACATTTTTCGACTATCGCGAGCGAGTCGTTCACGTCGCCGGTATCCATGGAAACATTATTGCCGCAATAAAAGCGCGACGCGACATCTTGAGCGCGGCGCGTCAATAAAAACGTGTACGTTATTATATCTGACCAGCCATGTAATACCGTGTTTACACTGTAAATTTATGAGTGAATTACCTGTTACTGCATCAGAAAGCCGACAGCAGATTTGACAGTCTGACTCGCCGGCTTCAATTGCCCAAGACACATCCTCGCGCAAAAACTAATAAATTCTTCATTTTATATACTTCCCCCAGATTTAAAAGTCCTGTTCAATAAAGTTTAAAATGTCACAGAAGGGCAGTAAGAGAGAGAGCATAAACCAAGGCCCCGGAAAACCATAGCAAGGAGGCGCTGTCCCTTTTCCGCTTGCACAATAAAGTTTTATATCTTCAAAATGGCTATAAAAAGGTTTGGAAGTTGTCGACAGGGGAATAATTGGTCTGCTTTATTGTTATTATCATATTTCCCAGGGGGCTCCTCTCCACGTGGGGACGCACGTCTTGAGAGTGACACGCCGGCGCCTCGGCGAAACCAGGTGCGCTCCCGAGTCCCGGAGACCACGTGCTCGTTACGTTCCCCTCCGTTTATTTTCACGACGTGCGCCGGGGTAGACACACAAACAATAAAAAAAGAGGGAAAAGTCCAATGAAGAAAACGGAGAGAGAAAGACAGAAAATATACACATAGTAAATAGTTCATAAATATGAATAGCTTTTTAAAAATATATATAAATATATACATATATATTAGTGATGATGCTGTTAAAACCGAGCCTTGTTTCTCCCCCTGAAAAGCCTGTGAATCGCAGCCTGGTTCTGCGCCCGAGGTCCACCGGGCTGGGGAGGGAGGGAGGGAGGGAGTCGGAGGAAGGAGAGCAGACCAGCATCTCCCAGGCGCTGCATTTCACACTCGGGTAGCGGGCAGAACACGGGCCTTAATGACAGACAATCCTCCCTGTCACCCGGAATGAGCTCGGCGGGGCGAGAATGGAAGGGAGAACCGGAGGCGCTCTCCGCAGTTAACCCCCTCCACCTCCGCTCCTTTCCATTCCCCCCTCTCGAATATTTTCATCAGCCCCGGCGCGCCCCCCCCCCCCCCTCTCACGCCGCGGTTTCCTCACCGCCCCCTCCCTCCCCCCGGGCAAGTAACCCGAACGAACCGCAGGGACGAAAGCCTGCTTAAAAAAGCAATTGATGCGATGGATTCGGTTGTTTTTTTATTTTTTATTTTTCTTTATCTGGGGGGGGGGGGTAGAGCCATGTCTGGCAGCACTGGCGTACAGAGGAAAAGAGGCTACTCGCGTATATTACTCTAAACATGAAATGTCTGCCTTAGAATCATCCACTTAATTAAGCAATGACTTATTTACCGAGGCTAATTAACAATCAGACAATCAGAACCCCAAACGCTCCAGCCAAAAGCACTCCGTCACATTTAAGTCAAGGTTCTCAACAGCCGCCGACAACAGTGAGGGGGGGCTGTTAGCAGAGGGGGGGGGAGCTGGGGGGGGGGGGCTGTTAGTGGAGGGGGGGGAGCGGGGGGGGGGGGGGCTGTTAGCAGAGGCCATTTCCAGTTTCATGAGGCATTCAGAGCGCCAGTCGGATCTCTTTCGGTGTTTTTTTTTTTTTTGGGATGCCCCGCCGGCAATCTGCTTCCAGCCCCGGCAGCTTCCCCCACGGCACACTGTTCTCGGGGGGGGGGTGTCTCCACCACGCGAGAGAGCGAGCGCCCGTCCCGACGCAAGGAAGGGGGGGAGGGAGCGCGGGCCGCGCAGGGTTAACTCCTCTCTCTAATGAGCTCCTCTGTTCCAGTATGCTGCGTAAAACCATTACCTCCCGCCACATTACCTCATCCATTTCTTATATGTGGACGCTTTCCTTCTCCCATGAGCGCCCTGCTTCAGACATGGCTGCCGCTGCTCGCCTCCCCCTCCGCTTCTATATATCACATTTAACACTTTGACAGTAACAGTCTATAATGTTTCTATTCTACAAAGCTACTCCGTCAACTCCGGAATACCGGAGCACAGACTGAGGAAAATAAATAACACCCCCGGCCAGCGACAGTACATTTTTTTACTTTGGAGGAAAAAAAAAGGGTTTTGTGGGGGGGGTTGGGGTAGGGGGAGGAGGAGGAGGAGGGGGGTGGGGTTGGGAAGCTAGCAACCCCTCTCTGTACGTGTCATTTCCTGCGGCGTGTGTGGCCTATCGCTGCGCTCAAAGCTGGCAGTTTTAGGACGCGCGTCCGCTCCGCGTGACACGACTCTGACGTTCATAAAGCCCCCGTAGTTTATGGCCGAGCGCGCTCGCTAGATCACCGCTAGTGCGGCACTTTCATTATTGCTAATGCCTGTTTTCTGTGTCGTCCCCCGTCGCCACTAAAGGGACACATCCTGTTTTATAAAGTAATGTCCTTTCAAGTTCCTTCGAGGGCTGTGTGAAGCATAAAACATAAAAATGTGTTAAGATGTACACTAAAAAAGCACCACTTACTGCACTGCAACGTCTTATGGGATGTGTGGAAAAAACTTCACCGATTCATCCATTCGGGTTTCAGCGCTTGAGTTACTGTGTACCAGCAGCGTTACCATATAACATAAACAGTGCCGATGTATGGAGGTGCTACGCAACAAATTATCAGCGGCTAAAGAGGGTGAGGGATTTACCAGGGCAGTCAGAAATTGTTGTTACAGCGTTGGGCAAATATGCACCTGCGCACCTTTTCAAACACGGCACTTAGGCAAAACGCAGGCACAAAATATTCTTTTTGCATATTGGCATATATAACTTTTTTTTTTTTTTTTTCATGTCAGTCATGTCGTGAGAATGGAGTGACAACAGCAAATAACAGCAATAGCCTACTGGTTTCCGGTCCGGAAGAAGAAGAAAAAAAAAAGAAAAAAGAAAGAGAAAGGATGACGCACTTGAAAATTCGGCCGAAGAGATTTGAGTGTGGAGCTGACAGGCTGGGGGAACGGAGAGTGTGATTGGGAGCCGGCAGGTTTTGATAATGGTTCTGTTTTTAGCTGCATTCCTTCCCCATTTGAATTTGCCATCTCTGATTCCGATGATGTCTCCACCGTATCCTTAGCAACAATTACGACAGCGTTCTCTCTCTCTCTCTCTTGCCTGCCTTCCTTCCTTCCTTAGGTGATCAAAATAAAACACGCAAATTATCTTTCCCGTGATGAGGGGCCAGAGTCTTTTATAATTCACCCGAGGTTAGTTCACACGGACCTGTCTGCACTGCTGCGGTCTCCTGTCACGACTGCAAACACTCCATATGCAATAACGTCTAATCCGCCAAGTTAGTCTGCACTTCTTTTTTTTCTTTTTTTACAGCGTTTCATGTCCTCTGAATGCAGGTGCGGCAGCTCAGTCAATACAGACGGGCGCTTTATTGAGCATGGTGATGGGTTTGCATTTTATCCCCCCCACCCCACCCCACCCCACCTCCACCCCACTCTGCAATCTGTAGTAAATCTGGCATTATGCCTAGATTGGAGGCGCCTGTCATTTTTGATGCGAATAGGGAGCCACTATCACACCGGCCTGATTTGTTTTGCATTTTATTTAGCCAGCTTATTGTGCTCTGACTGCGCGTGTATCTCGGGCATCTCTGCAGGCAGACGTGTCTCCAATGTGCCCCCCCCCATCCCCCGACACCCCCCCGGCAGAAGCGATGCAAGGAAAACTGCGTATGAGAAAATGAAAAGGGACTGCTTGATGAGGTCAGCTGATCTCACTTAAGGACACAGGTCGCATTACAACACAGTTACAGTCAAAACAAAATGCGTGTCACAGAATTCTTACATTCGCACATTTTTGCACTCCTTAGTCGTGAGAAATGTCCTTTCAATTTGTAAAAATAAAATAAAAATAAAATCAATTTCAAAAATCACAAATAAAATAAAAAATAAAAACCCCAAAGCTGGAAGCTAAACCACCTACCGTCAAGGCCACGAATTATACGGCTGTCAAAATGATGGATTATTGATGGAGTATAAACAATCATGGCCCAAATCCTTACTTAAAGACCACAAAAACATTTTACGAGAAACAAGCTCCTGCCGGTTCCGGGTTCTGTCACGTCCCCGTACCGGTTACCCACAGCGTGACTCCCGCGGTTAGCTCTGTCTTTTCATTTCAAAGGTACTAAGGGGAGATTTACTTCAGCCAGACTCAATCACTCCCCTCTTTTACAGTGTCGAACGACGAGAACAAGAGCTTCCCGTGTGCGTTTCTGCGCGTATAAACAAACATTCGTTTTACTTTACGGGGGTATTAACTTTAATGTATTGTCAGCATGGCTGGCAATGAGGGAGCATTAATTTCAATTCACCGTTTTAAACACTTCAGTTTGTCTCCATCAGTCACTCCGGAACACCACGAGTCAACACAACAACGGTCCTATTTTTCAATCTAATGGCTGTTTTTTTGCCCGCCATTAGCGAAAAGGCTGGGCCCTCCGAATGAACTGCTCAAAATGTGACTTGTGTTCCAAATGAATTTTAATAATTAATTACACTTTTAAGCAGACCCCCTAGTCCCAAGTAACGGGCGTTGGTTGGCGGTGACACGAGAGGCCGTTGCCCAGGGCCGAAAGATTTCTCGTTTTAAATAAGAAAGATCGGTCAGGCTTTTGAGAAGCAATCTCCGGTGAAATTAATGAAAAGGAGCAAAAGATTATATCAAACCTTATAAATTCAAAAATGAGATTCCCCACCCCCCCCCCCCCATCAAATCCCACAAAATCATAAATGTACTAAAAAATAATCTTTTTCTGCTAGAGATAGCTGTATTTTCATTTGGTGTCATTTGTTTTCAGGTGAAGAGGAAGCTCCCTCAGATCGCGCTGAAGCAAACAGAGCGCGAGCAGCACTTCTGAGGAAACGTCCGTCCGCGTTTTTAACGGCAGGTTCGGGAGAGCACGCGCACGCCCACAGTTCAGCCCAGGCCGTCGTAACGGCGTCCAAGAGCGTCTGAACTCCGCCACAGAGCGAACTTCGGGCCGCCCACACCAGGCCCGCCGCCGTACTGTAAGGCGAACACCGCCCCTTACATAACCGCCAGTGAAATCCCAAAATCCTCACAGTCGCAAAAGCTTCAAACAGGATGCGGACCCAAGCGAAATGCACAGGCTGCAAAATACCAGGGGCCCTGCCTGCCAGTTAAGAATTAAAGGTTATTCACCCTCTTTTTTTTACATTTCTTATTTTATTATTTTAGTTTCGGAGAGAAATAAGGCCCGGCCGTGTTGCTGTATAATGCATTAGTCCTGCCGGTGCCGCTCCTTGGCGGGCCCCTGTCTTTATTATTTCATGGAGTCGTGGAATCATGGCTTTAATAATTGAGCGAGGTCTCCGGGCCCCAGAGAGGGTGGAGGGGTGCGCGGGGTGGCCCGTCATAAAGGCAGAGTATATTAAAAAACGTGCGCCTCTCGCCCCCGTCCCGGGGGAGTCTGCCGGGACTGCATAAAACTGAATCCGTTATCTCGTGTATCCATTACTGAGGGGATCAACCCCCCCCACCCCCCAAAAAAATGCTAAAATCCCAGAATTCTCCAGGGGGGTGAAAGCTTGGATGGACTTTGAGGGGAGCAAAGGGTCTCAATGTTAATTTTCCCAGAATGAAATTCAGGAGTGAGAACATTTTGAAAGAGCATAGCCTCCAGCAGGTTGAGTGAAAGTGAAAAAGAGAGAGAGTTAGAGAGAGAGAGAAAGAGAGTGACAGAGAGAGAGAAAGAGAGAGAGAGTTAGAGTTAAAGAGAGAGGGGAGAGGACAGGAAGAGAGAGAGTTAGAGAGAGAGGGGAGAGGACAGGGAGAGAGAGAGAGAGGGGAGAGGACAGGGAGAGAGAGAGAGAGGGGAGAGGACAGGGAGAGAGAGAGAGAGGGGAGAGGACAGGGAGAGAGAGAGAAAGAGAGTTAGAGAGAGAGAGGAGAGGACAGGGAGGGAGAGAGATGAGTGAAAATCCCAGCACCAGATTAAACCCACTCATTTCAGCAGTCTTTGTTCTGCTAGGGCCTGGCTAAGAACTGCCTTGTGATCGTCAGTGAAAGATGCAGAGATGCAGAGACCCAGAGGTGGGTCTGTTTCAGCCCAGATTACAACAGAACCGCACTATAAACAAAGCACACGCTAGGATGGGCAATGCAAAAAGGGCAAACAAAAGCAATGCAGAACAAACACAAACATCAATGTATCCACATTCACAAGTTGTGTGAGTGTGTGTGTGTGTGTGTGTGTATACATATCTGTGTGTGTGTGTGTGTGTGTGTATACATATGTGTGTGTGTGTGTGTGCGTGCGTGTGTGTGTGTGCGTGTGTGTGTATACATATCTGTGTGTGTGCGTGTGTGTGTGTGCGTGCGTGTGTGAGTGTGTGTGTGTGTGTGTGTGTGTGTGAGTGTGTGTGTGTGTCACACAGAACGAGCAGCCATCTCTCCCCATTGTGCAAAGCAGGGCTCTGCTCCACACCGAATACAAAGCACGCATAAGCTGAGTCAAAGATTTCCTTGAGAGGGAAAAATCCCCCCCCCCCCCTTCTCCCGGCAGCACGGCGGATCCGCCCGTACGGCACGGCGCGGCACGGCGCGGCACGGTTAACTAAAGCCGCCGGCCCGCTTGGTTTTTTTATCGGCGCTATACCTTTAAAGCCGCGCTCTCCCGACTCAGACACACCAGCTCTTAGCACTACCATTAAGGCCAGGGCCTAAATTATTGATCCGCCGCCTTTATCAGCATAGCAGTCACGTCCGCGCGTATCCAGATCCAACCCCCCCGCCGCCCCCCGCCCCCCGCCCCCCCCCCCCCGGAGCTGCAGCCAATGAAACGAGGAGGAATTCTCATTAAAGGGAAGTGAAAGGTTTCAGGAACGAGGGGGGGGGGGGGCTATGTGGTGGCGGTTGTAAGGGGGGCGTGGGGGGGGACAGGGGACGGGGGGGGGGGGGTGTGAGGGGGCGTGAGGGGTCTGCAGGGCGTTTAATGCCTCCCCTCGGATACCGGCGGACCACCCCCCCATCAGATCCCCGGGCCGCGCCTGAAGATGACAGGTCCTATCGGCGGGAGAACGCGCGCGACACGGCGGCGGCCGCAGAATAAAACCTGCAGAGAGAGGCGAGCGCATTAATAAAGATGCACCGCGGCCCCGCCAAATTAATAATGAGTTCTGAAGGCTGGGATCAATAATATCAGCGCCCGGTCCCCGCTAGAACCACGCGCGGGCGAGGGGGGGGGGGGGGGGGGGCGTCCTCCCGCCGCGTATCTCTCCCCGCGCACCTGGAGGACAGGCTTTCGCCCTACCCCCCCCCCCAAATAAGGGAAGAGCGATATGAAAAACCCCGCCCACGCGCTGGGCCCGACCGCGTATCAGTCGGCTGTTTTTTACTAATTCATGAGGCGCGGGTTTGAAACCCCGGGGATGAAAGGCATTATGGGTCTTTTTTCCTGCATTGTGGGAGCGCTAGATAATGAGAACGGAGGAGAGAGAGGGAGAAAGCGGCGAACGGTGAGCCGCTATGCTGGGGACGGGGGGGGGGGCGGGAGAAACAGGTTACGCAATGGCGGCTTCATGCCGTGGCCGATGATGTCAGAGAACGCGTACGTGGGACGTGCCAGTTTTGGTGGTAGTGGCGTGGTGGCTATAAACCAATGGACCGCAACACCCAGCATGCACCAGGCTGGGACACGGGTCACCTCACGGCATCCTCTACCTCACAGGACTTTGCCGAACATGGAGAGAGCAAGGTCTGTGTGCATGGAAGCCATGTCAGGTCAGTCATACAGCAGAGTGTGTTTCATAACTGTACAGAGATAAGAAGCTCCAGGAAACCCATATGACAAAACATGAAAAGAATAATGATTATTATTATTATTTTTTTATTTTTTTATTTTTTTTCTTATTTGTCATTTTCTAAATAATAATAATAATAATAATAATAATAACAATAATAATAGTTATGAGTATATTTGGTATTATTCATCTTAACGTATTTTTTTCCCCTTACTTCAACGATGATATGGCCACTCCCCCAGCTTGTGGGAGGGATCAATTATGCAAATGCGCCTGCTGAAGCGGCATCAAGGAGGCACATGTCTGTTATCATTTTCTCCCGCCAAAGTGCCTCTTCTCCCCAATCGCTCATACAGAATCATAGCCTAATGGCATCCCATTAACATAATTGCCAACACAACTAGTGTTCCGTGTCTCCCCGCCATCCCCAGCCTTCGCCAGGCGAGGGAGTGTAAAACAGTGGGTAAAAAAAAAAATTAAATTAAGCCAAACTGGCAGCATCCCCCACGTCTAATGTCCTGTCCCCCCCCCCCTCCTCCTCCTCCTCCTTCACCCCCACCCCCCACCTCCTCCCCCCGCCTCTTTTGTTTTAAAGACCCGGTCTGGATCGCCATGGCCACCGCCGCCGCCGCCGCCATCACCGTCATCATCATCATGGCTCTCCGCGGGACGGCGAGCGCGGCGGCTCCCCCCCCCCCCTCCCCGCTCCGAGGCGCTCGGCGTTCGGCCGCTCGCCCCGGCGCCAGACGCGCGCTCAGACCCAAACCGATCCTGCCAGGCGAAATGAAATTCCCATTATTTTTAATTAATCCTTAATTAAAATATATTACTCCGCAGATTCCGCAAATCTCTCTTAATATGCAAATGCGGCCCATTCGAGGATATTTACATATCATTAATTAACGCGGCGCATTCTTTTCCCGCTAACAAGCTGTGGGCAGGAGCTGCCAAGGTGATCCCAGCCCCCCGTACCCCCCTGCGTGACTGACGGCGAGCCGCGGAGGTCCGCCTGCGTGTTGAGTCACTGAGCGCGCCGCTCCAGGCACCGGGGGGGCTGAACCCCAACACCGGGCTCAGTGAACACCTGAGAGGTGGACAGGATCAGCTGAACAGGCTATTTGTTCTAGTGTAAACAAGGAAGTATGTATCAAGCCATCGAGACTCAAGTACTGTAAAATCATGGATATAAGCATTTCCTGGGAATCTTCAGGGTCCACTAAAAAGGGAAGAAAAGTTGTCTCGTGAGGTGTGGGGGGGGGGGGGGGTGCATCCAAAAGAATGATTTATGAACCGAATGCATACCTCAATAAGTCTCTTGATGAATCTCGATGAACATACCGGTGAATAAAGTATTAAAATAAATAACACTAAACCATCTATCCTCCACAGACCTCAAATGGCTGCTTCCCAGTTTAGTCCTTTTTAGGAAAAAGCCACCGTCAGGTTTTAAACATAATCGGACTCCATGCGCTGATAATGACACACTGATGACCTCAGTACCCTTCCAGCTTCAGAGTCCTGCAGCCTGGTTCTATTTCTGCTCGCACCCCCACCGTCCGAGAGAGACGAGAGCAGAAGGCCTACCGATGCCTCCGCGGCCTGAGTGACTCAGAAGACCCCGCGATCCTTTGCGTGGTCAACACCACCTCTGCTCAACGCCAGTGACAACCTCAGTGGGAGGACTTTGAGCAACTATCCAGTAGAGCTTTGGGCCCACTATCTCTTCCCATTTTACACAGGACCGTGCGCATGCACCGTTTTAACTGTCGACCAGACCTGGGTCAAATACGAATTTGTTTTGGATTCAAATACTTTTCCGTGCTCTATTGATCTTGCCTGGTGTAATTGAGCCTGCCAATATGATGAATAAGGACGGGTTTATGCTTTTTGAGAATATTCCATTGGTTCCAATACACAGACAAGATCAGTAAATCGTAGAAAAGTATTTGAATCCAAAACGAATACGTATTCGGACCCAGGGCTGCTATGGACACATGAAAAGCGAGAGTTGAGACAGACAGAAAGAAAGGCCCAGCCACAGCATTTCAGCCAGCAATTATGCTTCGGAGCAGGATATCAAGAATACTTCATTAGCCGTGCCAGTGTCCAATCATCACCGAACTGCAGTAATGAAGCCGGGCTCATTTTAATAACACCGTGTCAGTCAGCTAACTTTAACGGACATAAATCAGGCGGCTTAAGAGCGCAATATCCCCGGCCACATAAAGGCGCAATACGTCAGATCTCTCCGGCTCCTTGTTATTCTCATCTGCAGAATCATTTCCGGGAACACCGAGGACGGGCGCGATGTGCAGATTCCGGGAATATTGATGCGCGGAGAGTATCGTTCCGTGATCAGCGTCATCATCATTACCGTCAGCGGCGGCGGCGGCGGCGGCGGAAAGCACTCGGAGGTCTCTGCGTCGCCCGGCCGCGGACAGCAGCCCTCGCGATTCGAACAGCGCTCGCCGTCGCCAGCGCCGCCGCTTCCTTTGTCACGGGGAGGGGGGGGGACGCTGCCGACCCCTCGCCCACCTCCGTATCTGCCCACCCTTTGGCTCCTGTCATCACCCCGCGCTCCTGACCCACCCCCCCCCCCCACCCTCCCCATCTTCTTTCCAGGCCGCTTTTAATTTGACACCTTGAGCCGGGGTAACGAGGCGGGGAGCGCGGACGCCGCGGCGGAATTCATTAAGCGGGGGCGCGGCGGGGTCCGCTCTCCCGCGCGCTAATGACATCGGGGGAGACGGGGGGGAGGGGGGGGCGCAGGGGGGGGATGGGCAGACCCAACGCCGGATGAAACAAACATGAGGACTGTCAGCACTGACAGCCAGCCGCGAGTGGACAGGGCCATCCAGGGACGGCCCTCCCGCCCGCCAGACAATCACCAAAAACGCCACATCGCCACCCCTGCATGCGCACACAGCGCTTCTTCTGGGGGGGGGGGGGTAGGAGAGAGGCACGATTAATAAACGATAGAGGGACAGGAAGGAGGAGAATGAGAAGAGCGAGAACAGAAAATGACACGAAGGAGAGCGAGGACACAAAACAAACACGAGAGGAAACGAAGAGGAAAAAGAGGAATATCATCAAATATGTGAAACGAAGAAAAGAAGAAGAAAGGGAGCAACAGAGGGTGAAAAAGGAGAGTCACGCGGAAGACAGGATGCTGAGGTGTAGCCGCGGTCTCTCAGCCCACCCCTTCATTTATATTATAAACAACATCCGCCACATATGCTCCTCCGGCATTTTAGATACACCTTCGCCATTAAATATTAATGTATTCGCTGCCACCTCAGGAGCAGGCTCTGATAGGCTACACGCGCTGGGGAAAATCACTCCACACGCCACAAAGGGCGCCCTTAATACGCAGTCTGAAGGACGTTAAAGATGGGGGGGGGGGGGGGGGACCTTTGTCTGGCCTGCCAATGGCACCGTAAAAAAAATCTCCTTAAAATATACAGGAGGAAGGGGAGAGAAACGGGGGTCGGGGAGCGCGGCGCGGGACGGAGAGGAGGAGCGGAGGAGCGCGGGAGTGCAGGAGCGGAGGGGCTCGCATTAGTAATTTCGCTCCCGCTATTACACGTCACCGCTCTCGGGAGAAATGTCACACGCTGGCAGGTAGAACAGCGGGGAACTGCGAGAAATTGCCTCCTAAATGAGGAGCCAGGCTTCCGCCAGGCGCTTTTATAATCCCCACCGCCGGAAAGAAAGCAGGATGCAAAGGGGGGGGGGGAAAAAACAACCAGAACAATCTACATCCACCGTAATACGCTCGTTTTTATTTCCACAAAAAGCCTAAAAGGTCCCCTGCCCCCACCCCCTCCCCCTTCACATTCTCAGCTATTGTGGTACATATACTCATGTGTCAGGAAAAGTTTTTTTCAGTTTGGAGAGGACTTTTCGGGCTACAAAGAAAAAAAAATGGGGGATGTATACAAAAAGATTTGGCAGGAAATCAACAGAATGGAGGAGGAGAGGAGGCAGAGCGGAGAGGAGAGGAGAGGCCTTAATGGCTTCGGACAGCGAGGCCCACCTCCGTCCCGAGCCTGGGCTCCAAATGAGCCTCAGACGCGAGCGGTCTCACATGAGCCGGGCTCCCTCCAGCGCCATCGAGGCCGCGGTGGGGGCGGCCATCTTTCCCTCGCGGCTCGTCAGAGACGGCGACCGCCCTGACAGGGTGACACCTGCCGCCCCCGCTGCCGAGCGACGCTCTGACACCGGCGCGTCCGCCGCCAGGACAAACATCGAAAATAATTCCCAAACGCTGTCAATAATCCCGCCCTGGCAGGGCTTCAGGGAGCCCTCCGCAGCGTGGTGGTGCGAGGACCTCCAACACCCCTCCCCCCCAAAAAATGCTCCCTGGGTGTGACTCACTGGAACACGCTGACAGGATCTGGTAACCAGCGCTGACCCAGAATGCACTGGGCCACAATAACCAAAGTCAAAGGCCAGGATTCAATCAACATTTTTCCTAACCCACAAGCAGGCTGGATGTCTGTGTCGGTTTTCAGCTTCACAACGTTTCACTGATCACCTAAATTAACCTGCCAAACTGCATCTCCGAAGAAAAAAAACTTTCGCTTAATTCTGAGCCAAAAGTACAGACAAATGTTAATTTACTTTATTTATATAGAACCTTTCATACAAAAAGTGTTGACTGAATACAAGCCAGGGAGAGGCGGGTGATTCAATGAGGACACTTCAAAAATGAAGAAACTCCACCGCCAGACATGGAGCTCAGGGCAGCTAAGACAGCAAGGAGAGCAGGTCCTTAATCGACTATCATAAATTACTACTGTTTTTCTGGCCTTTTCTGGAAAATTTCTGCGTCCGACCTGCGATGCGGGTCTCAGGGTTGGCGATAAGCCAGCAGGGACCTCAAATCAGCCAATCGGAGAAGGGCGCGTTGAGCGCTTCCAGGGCCACTCAACGGAGCGGTTTCACCGAGGCGTCGCCAAGGTGACACACCCCGCCCCTGTCGTTCGGCCAAAGACGCAGCGGCGAATCCCGAGGAATCGACTCAAATTTTCCCCTCAATTAATCCATCAAGCAGACAGCTACCTGCCCACAGCTTTGTTATTGAGCGAAAGCAAAGCAAAACACACACAGGCTTGACAGAAGGAGACAGATGCAATGTGCAAATTAATTTTGTCCATTAAGACGTGTTTACTTCCGACAGCTAAATCTAGACACGCACCCGAACTGAGCTTGCTATAACTATATAATTATCGAAGGTACGCTTACGACTCTTTAAATTAACGCACTGCTTTCCTGGTGGGTCCACTTCTGTCCACTTCAAAACTCAGTGGTATTCAAAAACATCCTTCCACACTTCATTTCACCCTTACGTATTGACCGCTACAACGGACATACCTCAAGCGAGACTACAAAGCAATTAATCGCGTTTTATGCCAAATGACAATGGTAGATATCTGTTCAGGTCTGCACCAAAGCAGGGGGGAAGAAAACACATTTTCATTCATTTTTGTAGTCTTCAGTGGAGGAAACTGGTTAGGACTACAATACATGGCCTGTTTCTCTGGCTTGTAACAGGTTCCAGACAGAAACTGATGGGCCCTGGCACCCAATAGGGTGCAAGAGCCATCAATCATTTTCAGAGCTAACCAAAGCCCGTACTCAGAAGGCACCTGACAGGGGAGGCACTGAGTGACAGCTTTATCTGTACAGTGTCTACCCAGTAAAACAAGAGAAGAAGAGTCTGTTACCACAAAATACTGCAAGTTGTTTTGTCTTAGTACAAGCGGATAAAATTGCTTTAATATTAAGCAAGGTTCAAATTTGATTTAAAGTGGAGCAGAAAATGGCAGTTATGTAAAATACAAAAACCACTAAGCCCTGTCCTAGGCAAAACAATGTAAGAACGCCAAATAAAAAAATGTTCTTAATGACCTTACTAGTCCAGGTATGGCATATAATATAATATAATATAATAATATAATATAATATTTATTTGCAGAAAGAACCAAAATAGTCTTCCAGTGAGTCCAGTCTAATAAGAGTTGTTGTTCTCAGTTGCACCATACTAACTTGTCTTTTAATTAGGTCTATATAGCCTACGTGTCCGTTGTAAACATTAAAGGCAAACCTAAGAAATACATCAAATAAAACCAAAATACATAATCGTGGTGACGTTTTAACAGCCTCTCCCGAAGCCAAACACCAGCATCTTCTAAAGCACGCAGAAATCTAAACGCTCTGGACTTCATTTACCCATAAAAACTTAAATGCCCCCACAATAAAAACCCCAATAAACACACATTCTATACTGCCAGTTAGCTCAATAAACAGCTAAACATTTGGGGCAATATTAATAAAATGGCGGAAGGCTCTGCACAGTAAAATTTTAAAGTACTACATGTGACCGAGAGCTATGTTCACATAAATCACATACAAAACAAAGGAACAAAACAAAACACCGTTCCATAATCAAAAGCAAGACAGACGGTGAACACACTCAAAAATTACAATAATGGGACCTGCAATATCAACAGAAATTATACTTTGTAATTGCAAATTTCCTCCTTTAGTGTCTTCGCATTTATTTTATTGTGTCCTTTTTCAATGAGACTCATTAAGCCTCCTGTGCACGGTTGATCGCACAGGGTTATTGAAACAGAAAAAAACCAAAGAGGTGATCTTTAACCATTCGGGAAAAGGAGCAGGAAACAGTATCATAAAAGCAGCATTAAAATGAACACAAGTGCACAGAGATAACAGGCCCTATTTGTGCTGACACGGTTAAAAATGAAGAGGAATGTGCCAATGTAAAAAAAAAAAAAAAAAAAATTCTACATGATATTAATATTTTATGAGTCACCATCTTTCGACTATGCTGTATGTCATGGATTTGTGGGGGGTGGGTGGGGGCAATCACGGAAGGTGCACTAAATTTGGACAGTAAGTAGTATCACCCTGTCAGCGTGGTACACCGAACATTTGAAACGCCCCATTTAACTGCACTGTACTCCTATCTGTTCCTCTCATTTGCATACTTCAGCAGCACAATGATGGATGAAGATAGATGGGAAAAAATCAACCTCATTGAAACAACTGTTTTATCAAGGTTAAACTATCCTCGACGCTCTTAACCCGTTCTTATCTCCCCTCCTGTTCTCCGAATATCAAATTATCAATGCAATCTCTTATCGGCCTTTTTAAAAAAAAAAATTTCTTACAGGGTTGTGCCGAAATGATGATCGAAACGCCGGTGACTGGGAAATGAAGGGGAGTGGGGGTTTATGAATTTGCGGGGCAGTAACTGCTGAGCACGTTGTCAGCTGACATTTTCATTAAAAATACAGAATGGAGCCGCCAATAAATTAAAGCAGCACTGTAACAAACAGGGGAGATTAAATTGCTCTTCAGTTCCACGGCAACAGAGGCTGCGCACATTTTTATTTCAGAGACCTATCCTTTTACAGCACCCCCCCCCCCCCCACCCTCCCCCACCTCCCCAACCTCCCCAACAAAAGCCAAACACTTTTAAAGAAACATACACCGGCTAATTAATCAGATTTTTTCTCCCCCCCCCCTTTATCTGTAACCTTCTAATTCCCGATAATGAATTCGCGTCCCACATTAAAAAAGAGGCTACGCGCTACGTCCTCATCGCTTGCCGCCATTACCGCCTGAATTGAATTTTCTCTCCAGCAAGCTATTAATACACGCGGACGTCTTAAGGAAAACATCAAGGTGGGCTTCGTTCGGTACGCCGCCGATTCCGCTGGGCTCGGCGGCGCAGAGGGACGGGCGTTTTTTTTCTCCTCGCGTCTATATATACACCCCGCGGGCCCTGTGCGTGCGTGTGGCAGCGAACTCCATCTCAGCTCGGCTGGTGGCTCTATTTCAGTCCCTCTGCCATAAACATTCCTCGGCCGCCGTCCACAGCACGCGCACAATTACTAAAGAAAGTGCAGGGGGTGGGGGGGGGGGGGCAGGGGGGGTTAGGGATAAGCATACAGGCGATCTTATTGCCGACACGCGCATGTGCTCGCGTGCACACGCGCTCAGGACAATAGGCGGACGGGAGAGCTTCTCCCTCCACAGTGCCAGGGGTCCGGGGCAACGCACAGCAGGGAAGGAGTGCTGGCTTAGGGGACACGGACGTGACCGCACCGGCCTCTGTTCCCCCTGCTTTCTGAAATCAGCCCAAAGCGCGACACCAGGATCCACCACCCCCCCCCCATCGCCCCTCTTCTACCCCCCCACCCCCCCAAACTCCGCGCAATACCCAGGAGCCAAAGGTGTGCGCAGAGAAAACAGATGAATATAATGCTGATTATGCAAAAGCAAAAAAAAAAAAATTATAAAAATGACAGTCATTTATAAAATACCAGTAGGAGTTAACTGTGCATAACTAACACTGGCAAAGGCAATCTGGCAAACAAGAAGAGGAGGAAGGAGAGGAGAAAAGGGAGCGCGCGTCTTTTTAATGTGCGGAGTACAGGGGAGGGGAGGAGGAGGAGCGGTTCAATCAAACACGCAGCGTTTCAGCAGCTGGCAGTGCGAGGCGGGGGCCACTCGCCCGTTTACTCTCCAAGGTCAATTTCTGCATTTGTGTCGCTTTTCGACGCGCGGCAGATAATGGGCCGCAGTTCTTGTTTGCAGTTTAGCGTTGTTATTGGTGGAGGGAAGGGCAGAAGCCCGTTAGTGTCATATAGGGGTGCGTTTTAAATATGATGGATAGGATATTTTATCAATGATACACTCGCCCCAAAATTTGATAAATGTTGGATCTGTGCTACATTGGGCAATCTACGTACAAACCATTTTTTTTTTTTTCAAAACGATGCGAATCAAGCGAACGAGTAAGACGCTCGGGAGAGAGGCGGAATTAGTCGTCGGTCAGAAGCGCGCGCCAAAGTCACGCGTAGCGTCGAGGCTCAGCCGAAACTCGGGGGGGGGTCTTTTTTCTCCACCTCCGCCCGAACCACGCCTGCGCGTTCGGAGGGCTCCTCCG